>NW_006493077.1:0-1342 GCF_000325575.1 Pteropus alecto | reverse complement strand
CAAAGCACGATCTTTCCTCAGCGCACATAGTACTTGCCTTCCTTAGAAGCTATTTGGCCTGTGCAAATGGACTTTGTTTAAAGCTATGACTGTTCAATTCTAGACTTGAGTCATTGTGGCTGAGGTTTTCATCTCCGAGGATGTCAAGGGGAGCATTCGAAAGTCAGGCAGGACATCGCGCTTTTCTGTCCCCTGCCCCCAAGATGTCAGTAGCATCCTCCCCCAGCTCTGGTATGACGAAAAGCACCTGCACGATTTTGGAATAAGCTCCCTAAAGGGTGGCATCACACCCGTTAAGAAACACCGATGTAGAACATCCGGGTTGCCTGGTAACAAATCTGATTCTGTTTTTATCAAAGAGCATAATTATTAAAGACACCGTCATATTGAACCACCGCCGTTTGTCTCGCCACCACACTGTAAGCCTATTGAGGGTCAAGACCACGTCCTACTGTACCTAGAGGACCCCACCCAGTGTCAGAGGATCAGTTGGCGCTCAGTAGCTATCCGTTAAATGAATAAGAGATGAGCACCTACCTTGTTTTCAAAGGAACTAGCATCGCTTTCATTAGTGATATTACTATTTTTATCAAACTTCATTGCTAAGATATTACTATTAAATGCTGGATCGTACAAACCTAGAAAATAGTCAGTGATCTGTGCCTGGCTGAGGAAGATTATCTTTCATCTGTTGCATTTTTTTTTTTTTAAACATAACATATAAGAAAAGAGACGCTAGTACCATCTACACGCCCTGTAGTGTTTTTCCTTTTAAAAAAATTATACTCTTCCACTGTTATAAAACTACTGAGAGCTTCTGGGTACAACAGTGCAGGGAAAAACAATAAAGACATCTATCCCCAGAGACACGATTCGCCATTCGAAGAGATGGGCTGTACATCTAGAATCAGTAACGCTAATAACCAAGTGCCACAGGGAACAGGGGTGTTACTGAAAGTCAGAGACCAGGGAGCAGGTGATCATGAGTCATCCGGTCATGGAGTGGGAGGGCTCGAGCGCCATCTGAGTGAGAGACAGACATCGAAATGGCGAAAAAGACCCCATTCCAGGCCAGTGGAGGAGAATGGGGCTGAGGTTTGGAGGTGGCAGTGAACGTGACGGTGCAGAGGGGTGGCATCGGGGGAGTGGCCGATGGCGGAGGGAGGATGGTGGTGGGGGGGTGGGAAGGAGGAGAAATTTGCCTGTTTGAGGAAAAATATAAAGAAAGGCGGTGGGTAGAGTGGGGACCAGACTGATTATTTGATTTTGACCAGAATTAAAGACCTGAGGATAACTGTCGATTACGTTTTTCTAAAAATACCATCGTCAGAGATCCAGTTGT
>NW_006493076.1:0-1343 GCF_000325575.1 Pteropus alecto | reverse complement strand
ATGGTACAAAATTAAACTTGAGTAAGTCAAAATGATGTCACTTTATTTAGCTTCAATTGCAATTTGCAAGGGATCTCACTTTGTCAGATGATTCTTGCACACAACCAATAAAATGGAAGCCAGTTAGGGCTTAGCAGTTTCTGTCACCAGCTAATTCATTGTGTTGTTGTGCTGACTGGTCTCCATTTGCCCCCCTCAATGTATTCTCTAGCCTTTCTCTCCTGCTCTTTGCTTGGAAGGCTGGTACCTGTGGACTACAATCCTGGAGTCCCTTTACCCTTCCAGTTGGGTTTGGCCGAAGAGAATCACTGGCAGAGGCTCAGTAGCTGATTCCCTAGAGGACTAAGCCCTGGTGCATCCACCCAGGCTCCAAATCTCACTGGGCTCCTTTCCACATTAATTCCCGACCTTGCCCCTTCAGTTTTACTATTGAAAAGACTTCCTACTCTTGCTGCTCTCTTGGTATCTCACTGTCCCTGTTTTTTGTTAACCCTTCCCATAACTCTGTGTGAAGTCTCTTCACTAGTGCCTCTGTATCTGAATCATCCAGGATGAATTCTCTTCCTGCTGGGCCCCTGATCTTTACTTAGTGGCCTCAGTTCACCCGAAGCCTACACAGGGAGTACTCAGATGCTCAGGTGTCTCTTCCCAAACGCGATGCCACATTAGATCATGAAAAAGTTTCATCTTTGGGCTGAAGGAATTGTTCAATGCCTTCAATTATAGTTTTTTATATATTCACCTCAATTTGGAGATGAGGGTAGAGTTGAACCATAAGTACAAGCATGAACAACATTTCATTTTCTCAAAAATTGTTAAGTAGATGTTCAGTCATTGAGATAAGAATCCACATGATAAACTTTTCCACCATGAAACAAGTTTTTTTTTTTGTTTTAATATATATATACATATATGATTATCGAATATCTAATTTCTCTTTAAACTCCCCAAAGCATTTTAGACCATAGTCAGGGTGTAAGTCATAGATACATAAAATGACATCAATATTATTTTTATTATGTGAGAAAGTCAAGGGTCTTTTGACAGACGGCCAAGCTGGGAAGGAGCTGCCTCTTCTCTGGAAGTTCTTAGTGTTAAGGAGGTAGAGAATCAAACGATGAAATAGTAAGAGAAATTGTGGAGCATAAACATCTATACAATACTAAACCCAATGCAGTATGGAAAAGGTGTTCGTATTACAGAAATAAGATGAAGAGGAAAAGAGAGATGCAGATGTTCAGAGTTTTTTAAAAAATTGAGAAACAAAGTATAAAAGGACAAAACATTTTATATATGGAGAAAGGGGGCAGAGCTTTACAAGATTTCAAAACTCAGGCCAAATG
>NW_006493075.1:0-1342 GCF_000325575.1 Pteropus alecto | reverse complement strand
GGTCTCTGCAGGGATAGAAGGGGCCACGCTGCCCGTCGCCCTCGCGTGCCGCGGACCTGCTTCCTGCAGGAAGGCAGCGGGCTGCCGGTCCCACGGGGCTCGGTCACGCACCGGGCATGCCGCCCTGAGCCCCGAGTCCCCGCTCGTCGGCCCGGCCAGGCTGAGGCCGGCCAGCATTGCCGGAACCGGGGCCCCCCCCAAAGCGGGTCCCCGATGGCAGAGCGCGCCTGCTGCCCACCGCACAGGGGATCCAGCCTGCATCAGGAACGAGGTCCACAGTCGGGCAGCAGATTGCTCTGGGGACAGACCGCTCTGGGTGAAAAACGAACCGCGGCCCCCTGCCCGCGCCCCAGCCCACCACGGCCACCATGGCGACGCTTCTGGAGAGAGGGGGCGTGGCCAGCCGTGCGAGAGGGGTCTCCCAAGGAAGAGAGAGGAGGGTGGCCACTGGCGGGGGGTGGGGGTGAAGAGAAGGGGCACTTTTGTAAAGGTTGGGCTCCCAGAGGGACTAGACCGGGCGGGCAGGCGCCTGCAGCCACCGCGGGAGCCAAGCCGCTGTGGACGGGGCCTGTGGTGGGAAGGTGGCTGCCGCAGCCGCTTGGTCACCAGACATGGGGCGCACCAGGGACTTGGGAGGAGCAGCCCCCAGGCAGGACCGGGTGGGAAGGGAGGAGCAGGGAGGGGCTCCGGCCCCAGGGAGCCCCCCACCCCCAGGGGAAGGAGCTGCGGGCGGGGACGGAGGCGCCTCCACGGGACGGGACGCCTTGACGCCCGCGAGGCAAGGGCGGCGGTGAGCAGGCGCTGGCGGGGCGCTGACCAGGCTCCCGCGGGAGGACAGGCGTTGAGGCTGGGGAGCAGCGGTGTGTTCGGGGCGCGGGGGTGGAGGGAGCCCTGGGGTACAGCGGGAGGAGATGCGGCCGGCCGGGACCTTGACGCGGGCGTCAGGGACCCCGTGCCCGCGTAGCGAGTTAACTGCTCCGTGCGCATAAACGGTGGCCAGTTGCTCCCTGCCCCTGACGTGGATTTAAACTTGACTCGGTTCCACGGAGCGGGCGGCATCTCGGCGGCAGCCGCCGTCAGGGCGGACAGGGCACCCGGGCCGCGGTCTTGGCACGAGCACCTGTGACCGCTGACCGCGGCCTGAGAGCGGCGTCTCGCCCTGGCTGCAGGTTTGGATTGACGCCGCCACCCAGATATGCTTCTCGCTGGGCCTGGGGTTTGGGGTGCTCATCGCCTTCTCCAGTTACAACGAATTCACCAACAACTGCTACAGGTAGGTGCTGAGCACCGTCGGAGGGAGGGGGGCTGCAGCGTCACGGGGCGGGGCGTCGCAGGGGGTTCC
>NW_006493074.1:0-1342 GCF_000325575.1 Pteropus alecto | reverse complement strand
TATTTTGTAACTACCAATTTGTACTTTTTAACCCCCTCCTCTTTTTCACTCATGCCCTCAACGCCCTCCCATTTGGTAATAGACGTAGATCTTTTTTCGTTAGTGTTTGCAGAGTATATCATTCCATCCTTTTACTTTCAATCTTTCTTATTCTTTTGTTTTAATGTGTCTCTTGCAAAGGGCATCTAGTTGTAATTTTTAAATTCAACTTGCTAATTTTTATCCTTCAACAAAAATATTTAGTTCATTTGTCCTTAATGATAACTAATGATATATTTAAGCTAAGTCTACCATGTTATTTTGTGTTTTTTCTTTGTCTGGCCAATTACACATTTTCTTCTCCTTTTCCATCTTCTGTACTTATGACTTTTTTCTCTCGATTTGTTTTCCTGTGTTTTATTGTGGGTTTTTCTTCATACATATCTACAGCTAACTGATTTTTCTTTGGTTGTAATCTCTATTGAACCTATCAGTGGAATTTTAATTTTAATTTCTATTACTATATTTTTCAGTCTTAGAATTTTTATTTAGTTCTTTTTTAAACTGCCTATGTCACTTGATAGTTTCCAATTCCCTGCTCAGATTGTCAGACTTGGCATTGTTTCTTTAATATAATAAAGCATTATCATCTTACAGCCTGTGGCTGATAATTTAAATATCTGACATCTCAGTAAGTCTCTTTCTGTGTCTATTATTTATTGTAGACCTTGCTCATGGTGCTTCATTTCCTTGTATGACTGGTTATCTTTGACTGTGTGCTGGGCATTGTATTTTTAAATTATTTTAAGAATATTTTGAAACCTAAGATGATAGTATCTTCCTTTAGAGAGGATTTTAATTGGCTTCCATGAGATGCATAGTGGGTACTAGCCATTGGGACCAGTTTAATCCAAGTTCAAAGCTTGAGATATCCTGGCCCATCTAGATGAGATAAAGCTGGACTACAAGTCCAGGCAAGAGTTGGCTTGCTTGTAGTTTGCCCTTACTTACTCTGAGGGTGGACTTATATGGGATCTCAGCTTAACGTGGAAACTATATTATCTTTATCCTGGTTTTGATAGGCATAGACTTCTATCATCTGACTTTCTGAAGCCACCAGAACTGCAGTTCTATTTCTTCTGAATCAGCAAATACCCCAGGGTAACTTGGGCTTACTTATGGGGTTCTCATGTGCTCACAAGTATTCATCTGATATTTTTTCACAGGCTTCTTGGCTCTTTGATGCTTTCAAGATTTTAGAATATATTCTGTTCGGCTTTTAAAAGTATAACTATAGTGTATTAGAAAATGTCATAGCTGTACTGCATAAAAGTATAATTTTGACATTCTGGTTTTAAATGCT
>NW_006493073.1:0-1342 GCF_000325575.1 Pteropus alecto | reverse complement strand
CGGCACGCGCCTGCAGGCTGCCCCGCCCCTCACGTCGCCCCGGACGGTGGTCTCCGAGCCCCTGACGTCCCAATGTGTCACATCCGAGACTTCACGGGCCCCTGTGACTTGTCCCCTTGGAGGCCCTGGCTCTGGGGTCTGATGAGGACGGGGCAAGCAACTGGGTCTTGGGGCCACTGGGCTGGGCCACCACGAGGCCACCGGCTCTCAGGGGTTAACGGGCCCGGCTGCCCTGGGGACCTCCTTGGAATCTCCTCCCGGTCCCCGGGGCCCCGTTTCTTCGGAGACTCGGCACTCAGTGCTGTCGCCAAGCAGAGCCGGCGGGCACGGTCCCCAGGGCCAAGCCCTGCAGAAGCCGCGGGCGCCCGGGCTGGCGGCATCGGAGGCTCTGCTCCCTGCAGCGGTGTCTCGGTGCCCGCTGCCTGGACGCTGGGGGTTAGGCCAGCGGGCAGACTCGCCCCTCATCCGGGCTGGGCAGGGTGGGGCCATCATTGACCACCCGGGGAAGAGAAGGGGGAGGGTGCCGTCTGGCCGTGCTAGGTGGCAGGAACGCCCAGGGGCTGTGTCACGGAACCTGCAGCAATGGCCACTGTGGACGGGTCACCCTCTTGTCCCCTGCCCGTGGAGAGAGCGCCTGCTGCCCACCGCCCACCTCCATGCAGCTCCCAGCCCAGCCCGGCCAGCTCCCTCCCGGGCCCGCAGCCCTCCGCCCAGCCCCGTGCCCCATGTCAGTGGCGACCCCAGCCCCCTCCCGCTCCCAGTGGCTACCCTGATCTGCCACCATCTCCCCAATGCACGGCATTTAGGTCCTGGGGCGGCTGGGCCACAATCCTGGCCAGTCTCATGGTCACACGAGAGGGCTGGTCTCAGCCCTGGAAGCGAGAATGACCCGGCTGCTCAGGAGTGACACAGGCACGAGGCAGCCAGGCACGGACTGTGCCGGACCCAGCCCTGAGCCGTGGCCAGGCCTGGGAATGTGTGTGGACAGCCCTGTCCCTGCCCCGCCGGGCACCGGGTCACCGAGGGTTGAGTGGAGACAGGGAGGCGAGCCCCTGTGCTGGGCTCAGGACGCTGGTCGCAGGCTGAGGGGCACACTGCACGCACATGTGGGTGCGCCAGGCACAGATGCGCCTGTGGGTGCCACGTCCCCCGCCTGTGACTGCCAGCCTTCCCCCGACTAGGCCATGTCCTGTGACTCCGCCCCCGCCCCCACCGCCCCGTTTCCTGAGAATGTGGGGACCCAGCGGCCTCACCCACGGCACACTTCCTACAAAAGGGGCTCGAGCTCACCGGCCCACGGTCTCTGCCTTCCCCATAGCTGACGGGGCCCGCCCACCTGCTG
>NW_006493072.1:0-1342 GCF_000325575.1 Pteropus alecto | reverse complement strand
GGGGGAAAGGTAGAAACTCCTGAAGGCAAAGCTGGGGTCACCGACCTTTGAGACTCGAAAAGGGCTTTATGGTGAGGGGACTGGAAATGAGAGGGTCACCTCGGGAGTGTGGGAAGTTTCTACAAGGTATCCTCTCCTAAAAAATCTGTTTCTAGAAGCTTCTTTTTCTTTGTGCTTTCATGAAACAGCTCAAATAGCTGGCTTTTCCCTTTATCTACCAGAGATGGTCGAGAGGGTCTCAGAAACTCGGGGCTCATTCTCTCCAACCTTTTTTTTTTTAAGTCTAGAAACAGAACATTGCAGAGGGTTATCAGCAAGAACCCTGACAGTCATGAGTTGAGTTGAGTTGTGTTCTCCATAAAGGTATGTCGGAGCCCGACCCCCAGTACCTGTGGAGGAACTTTATGGAGAAATACGGTCTTTGCGGATGTGATCTCATTAGGGCGAGGCCGTAACAGAGCAGGGTGGACTCTAATCCAACAACTGGAGTCCTTAAAGAGAGGGAAATTCAGACAGACAGACAGACAGACAACCTGGAAGAAGGCCACGTGAAGACGGATGTAAGAGGGATGTATCAACAAGCCAAGGACACCGAGGATTGCCAGCAACCACCAGAAGCTAGAAAGAAGGAGGAAAGACTCCTTAGACTCTTCAAAGAGCGCATGGCTCTCCCAACACCTCGGTTGTGTGCCTCCAGCCTTCGGAACTGTGAGACAATACATTTCTGTCATTTTAAGCCCCCGGTTTGTGGTTACAGCAGACATAGGCAGCTAATAAACACACCGATGCTGCAGCTCTGCCCCATGGTGGAGGGGCGTGAGGTCAACAAGGCTTCTGGGAAGACCCGGGGCTGATTACGATTCATCCTCTCCAGCCCAGCACTTGGAGAGGCTTCCCTGTCCTGGACGGTGACAGCTTCCCTCTGAGGTCTCCGTGAGCCTTTAACACAGTGATTTACGATCGTAAGAAATCGGCATTTTTTGCTGATGGGAAGAGTGATGATCCTCAAAGCCGTCTCCAAGACGTCTTCAAAAGCTCCTCGAAACTTTGGCCCAGGACGGTAATGGAATGAAAAAGATTGGGACAAGTGAAGAATTGTTCATTTTTCCATGACTAGAAACTGGGCTTTCGCGGCTCCAGACACACGTTTAAAGATGACACGGGAAGAGGGCAATCCCCAAAGGCAGGAAAATCTCAGAAAAAAGAGAGAAGCTGCCCAGCGGCCATGCTGAGATGCACCTCAGCTTTCCCTTGTTCTTGGGGCTCCCGCACCCCACAGAAACGGCCAAGGAAAAAATGGTGCCACCGTGATCTCAAGTCGGTGTCCCATTTTGGAATCAGT
>NW_006493071.1:0-1341 GCF_000325575.1 Pteropus alecto | reverse complement strand
TCAGGTGACTGTGTTTTTAGTGCTGTATTTTTTCCCTTTCTGATGTGACTTCCTTTCACTCTTAACTCCCTCCATCTACATCATGCACCAGCTCCATCACAGATACCTTATGTTAACAGAATAATGTTTTCTACCATAGCTTTCTCTATTATCGTATAATTCCTTACTCAAGCATATATATATATTTCATCAATTCTAAGATGCATCTTTGTAACAATTTAATGTCTCTAAAATTAAGATACATTTTATAATTGTTGTGGATCCTCCAAGTAGAGACACAGTTGATATTATCTATTGCTGGCACTTCAATATCTGAAGAATAGGAGTTCAGAGCTCAGAAAAAAGCCTGTAAACAATGCTAAGATTTCCCATTCTAAAAAAGTTAATGATATTGGTTGTAAAGGAAAACATTCTGTGGAAAACCATATCTATGACCTCAATTTGAAAGGGAACTCAGAAAAGTCCTACTGTGGCTATAAAGAAGTTTTAATAAAACCTTGAATGATTTATTTTGCTTATACGTTCCTTTTTATGTATGAAAAAAGTTATATAAGACTACCATTGATGTTTAATTAAGTATAAAAGAGCTCTTTAAATGAAAGTTAAATGTCTAAGTGATAAAGAAGCCTTCTGTCATAATTTAATCTCAGCCTTCTTTCTTTATGTTATAAGAAATTATGGTGTGTTTTACAATCAATAGTACTTTAAGTTCAATAAAATATAATACTTAAATACATAAACATACATATAAAGTTTTTCATCTTTTGAATCATAGTTTATACAGTTTACTTTTATTTTGTTTGTCCTACTCAATGAGAAATTCCTCCAAATCCAAGAGGCATATCTCATATTTGTTTATTTTATTGGCTTAATAATATTACACACTGAATTCATTCCTTTATTGCTCTATTAATAGGCATTTATTTTACCACTGTTTTGCTTCCACTATAAACAATGCTGTAATAAGTATCCTTATAAATGTGTCTTTATGTAATGTAGATTCATCTATTTGAGATAGCTTTCCAGAAGAGGAATTGCTAGGCCAATACGTGTATGCTAAATAAAATTTAATAGATATCACTAGTTTGCTTTCCTAAAAGAAAGCAACAACTCTAACAGACTAGCAATGTACAAGAATATTTTTTTCTTGTAATCATGCCATTAATATGTTATTACTCTTTATTGAAGTCATTTATCTTAATAGATAAATCATTGTTACTTAGAATTTCTAAAAACACCAGTGATTTTTAACACCTTTTGATATGTTTATAAGTCATTAGGATATATTTAGAATTTCTCTATTAATTTAATTTACCCATTTTTCTATTTGGTTATTTTTTT
>NW_006493070.1:0-1341 GCF_000325575.1 Pteropus alecto | reverse complement strand
AGGCCCAGGGGTCATTCAAGCCCAGGAAGCTCATCTCGGTCCGTGGAACCTCTGCAATCCGCCACCCCTCCGCCACACAGCGAGGCTGCGGTGCCTCGAGGCGCAGGCGTGGGGGAAGGGATGAGCGCCTGCAGCTGAGGCCCTTGGAGCCCAGGTGGCCTCCCCCGTCCCAGCCACCTGCTGCCCCTGCCAGAGTGCTGGCCACCTCCCACGCCCTCCCCGTGGGTCCCTCCCTTGGCTCCTCCTCCGAGTCTTAGCTCCAGCGACAATGTGGGAGCAGGTGCTCCTCTCTGCTGCAGGGACCCCCGGAAGTGCTGGTGTCTGGCATCCCCAGATTCTGATCCGACTGTGCTGGCGTGATGGGGACTGGGTTCTCCAAGCATGTGGTCGGCACTGTTGTGTGCCAGGCACTGTGCCTCGCTGCACACTCTGTCCCCAGCAAGTACTGGGACCTCGCAATCCTGTGTGCACCATTGTGGTGGCATCAATCAGACCAAATCTTATCCACGTGGGTCAGCGCCTCCCCACCCAGCGGGGACCTGCACGAGGGCTGAAATCGCATGGGGGGTCGGGAGGAGCTGTCGGCAGAAATGGGGGGGCTGGATGTGGGGCTGGTGTGGTCTCCGCTACACAGGACTCAAAATCCAAACCCCTTAAAGCTCGTAAAGTAGAAAGAAATGTTAGTTTCCAGCTTTATTTTTCCTTTACCATTTTAAAAGTGATCCATGTGTTGCCTAAGATTTGGGGACGCTTTCTTTTGTGGGGCGTCCTGCCTGGTGAACGTAGCTCGCTCCTGATCAGAAAGGCACCCGCACTGAGGTCCGGGATCCGCCGCTCTCTCCGGAAAGGTGACCTTGTGCTTCAGACTGCTTTTCCAGGTGAGGCTCGGTCTGCAAACGCAGGGCAGCTCAGAGCATCTTGAGGTGAAAAGGCCTTTTCACGGTCTCTGCCAAGTGGGTCCCCAAAGCACAATGGATGGGTGAAATGTTCCATCACAATAAAATTAAAAAATATACTAAACCAGCTGCTAAATGTGGTTTTGTCATTACTGGAATGGTCTTATTTTATATTATTAAAGTTGGATATTTTAAATGAGATTTTCTATCCCCTTGAGCAGCCCGAAACACGGGGTTTTCTAGGTAATTGAATTTCTCTCTCTTTTGGTTAAACCTTCAACCAAGATCATCACGTATGAGCGAAAACATAATATTACTTCCAAAACCGTGGTTGACTTCAAAATGTCCATCGATGGCCTGACTTTAAATACGATTTATTTATGTAAAAACTTAGATGGGGCGATGTCACCGCCGTTTTGCAGTTGTCTGGGCAGACCCCACCGGC
>NW_006493069.1:0-1341 GCF_000325575.1 Pteropus alecto | reverse complement strand
GAAAGGAGAATCTCCCAAGGGCCCACTACTCGTAATGGGTTTATGGTAGTTATCTCGCTCGATTTGCCAACAGCACTAGCTGGTAGATAGGAGTGTCTTGGTCTTTTACGAGGGGCTGACGTTCAGAGGGACGGAATAACTCATCCACTGTGAGCGTAAGAGACGCGATTCGAACCCGGGCTGTCTGACTCTCAGTCTGCCATCTGGGTGGGGTTGAGCTGAGAGCTCACTCAGAAGGGACGAGCATCCAGCCGTGGCAAACTATATGTGGAATTGTTTTGTGTCTGACATGATATCTATGCTCTTGCCTCTCAAAAGTGAAATGTCCTTTAGTAATATGTTTGGTGGGGTCCCAGTCGGTGAGATGATATCCACTTCGGGGTGAAGATTGCCCATTTTAAATTCCATTTCGATTTCAGCTGATTCTGGCTAAAAGGCCTGGCGCTGAGCACAACCCTTATTGTCCAAACAAAGGTCCCTCGCTGACTCCAGATCTTCCGTTAACATTTCGTGTGCCTGGGGGGAGTTGGTGACTGTGAGGTTGTGGCACAAGCACATGTTTGTGAAACTGACCCAAAACAACAGAAAAACACTTCTAATGACAGAAGTCAGGCCAATCTACCACCTATGAAGTAAGTATAAACGGGTTAAATGTCGCTATCAAAAGACAAAGACTAAAAAAAAGACAAAGGCTTTAGCTTTAGAACGACAAAAGATGACATTCTTTTTTTTCCCTATAAGGTTTCAAAATGTAGCCATACCAACTCCCAAATCTTCTGAGACTCATCCCCGTCCTTCCCTTCCCTGTCAGCATAACGCGAACATCTCCGATTTCTCTAATGCCAGGCTGTTTTATTTTTATTGTAAAATATTTCAGACAGACTTAAAAGGACTGGAAATAATGTGACACCCATTGATCCACCACCGAAATTTAATAGACGCTGACATTTGCCGTATTCATTTCAGATCTTTTAACAGGACCCGACCCTTCTCTCCCACATTATTCACTACCTTGAAGATGACACATATTAACAATTTCCACGCGAGTTTAAGACTTTTCTTGCAAATGGGTATATCCATAAACTATACGTGACATTGTTTTGTCTTTTTAGAATTTATCTAAATAATATCACGTCATACATATCCTTTTCCAACTTTCTTCTTTGAGAATTAGACATCTCGAGACACATGGATGTCTTGCATGAATTTTAACTGCCAAACAGTGCTCCCTGTATGAATAAATCACAGGTTGTTTATCCATTTACCCATTGATGAAAAACCATATCTCTTTTTTTTTTATTCACCATCACACGCCATGTTTTGATAAATGTCTTTATCATA
>NW_006493068.1:0-1340 GCF_000325575.1 Pteropus alecto | reverse complement strand
ACCCTCTGCCTGAGGGCATTCTTTGACTTCGGGAGGGTCTCTTGGCTGACACTTGGGGCAAGCTGGAAGTGCTGGGGACCTAGGACATCTGGGAGCAGCTCTTAATCCATGATGGGTGGAGCTCGTAGGTGCTCAGGCTCCCTTGCCTTCAGGTGGGACAAACTTGGGTGTGTCTAATGACAGATTCCATTGGTGGGATGGGGAACGAGGCAACCCAAAAAGTGTTCTTGGAGGAGGAAGAAAATGAAAATAGATAAGGACATTTTAATTCTATTTGCAAAGCGCTGTCCTATTTGCAAACGCCTTTCCCACCGTTATCTCGTCAGATGCTTGGAGCACATCTGTGGATAAGGAGACCATCTTTTCTGTCTCCAGGAGGGAAAAAGAGACTTGTGGGTTACGGTGATGTCGCTGCTTAACCCCGCCCCCCCTTCCTGATTCTTTAAACTCCGTGGGCTTTTTCATTTTCCTGAATGAGTTCTGGGGCTACAGATATCCACAGAAGGGACCACCCGTGGCCGGATTTTTCCAGAACTCCAATTTCAAAGTATTAGGAAGTGATGCCAATTACATCGCAGGTCTTGGTTTGGAAAGTGGGACCACCGAGCTGATGCCCCAGGGTCAGCTCAGTGTTTCTTCGACCTGAGGATGAAAAGGGGACGGTCAGCACCCCTGGGCTCCCGTGGTGCTTCCATCCTGGCCTCCCAGCTCAGCAAAGGGCCAGCAACAGAGGACACGATGAGAAGCTGGAGAAAAGCTGGCAGGAAGCAGGAATCTCGGATGGATTAGCAAGTGACCAGAACTAAGTCATCAAAGGGCCCGGATGAAAGGGCAGAGATCACTCGGGAGAGTTTAAACACAGACAGCTTAACTGGGAGAGACCTAACGTGAAGGATCAAAGAGGACCTCAGAATCACAGCTCAGCGGCCCTGGGTGCCACTTAAGCTTGGGAATCAAGGACACAGGCCAGCCGGGAGGGGGTGCGCTGTCACAGCACGGCTTCGCCTTCCACGGGAGGAGGCAGAGGCCTCTGAGGTGGACGACTTGGCTGCGGGTAGGACTATAGATAATGGCTATTATCTTTTTTTTATAAAATTAGATTTTGAAGTAATTGCAGACTCACACGGAAAATTGCAAATGTAGCACAGAGTCCTGGGACCTCTTTTCCCAGCCACTCCCAGCCTCTCCCAGCTTGCCCCCTGGGTGACATCCTGTGCAACTGCAATTGATATAATTGATATTGATATAATATCAATGTCTGGAAATCAACACTGGTACAGTTTAGTTAACTAACTACAGACCTTATTTGTGTGTGTGTGCGTGTGTGCGTGTGTGCGTGT
>NW_006493067.1:0-1341 GCF_000325575.1 Pteropus alecto | reverse complement strand
GAGCAGGACATCGTGGACATCCCCCAGCTCTTCAAGCTCCATTCAGACTCCACAGGGACCCTCAAGGCGGAAGCCTTTTTCCCAAACATGGTGAGGAAGTGGCCTTCGGAGGTGGCCCACCTTGTTTTGCCAGTGGCCTGGCATCAGAGAGGCCAGCTGGGCTCTGGGTGCAGGTCCAGGATGCTTGGTTGTCTCCTCATTTGCATGGCCCCATCCGGGTTCCAGAGCCCCTGTGGGCATCTCACAGGCACTGCCTGGGAACCCCAGAGTCCCAGGGAACCCAGTTTGAAGGCCACCGTGCTCCCCCCTGAACTCCAGCAGGAGTGGGTGCCTGAGGGGCCCCAGTAGAAACGGGTGAAGTTGCTTCTTGACTTATGGGTATTCTCTGAAGAGATAGAGTAACAGGGCAGAGAAGTAAAAACATAGTAGATGACATAAGATGATGCTTGGGGTCACAGTTAAAAGTTCTCGGCAAAGCTGGGATCCCCTTCAAGTCCACCCTTTAAACAAGGGAATCCTGCCCAGCACCCACTGCCTGCCTCACCCCCTCAAAGAGGCCTTCCTGGACCACCCAGTCTGAGAAGGTGCCCTACTGTCAGGCCCTTCATGGAGCATGACTCGACCTGAGAGTGTCTTATTTGGTGCTTGTCTGCCCAGCTCCACTCCCACCTCACCTCACAGAGAAGCCCATTCGGGGCAGTGCAGCCTGGTGGTTAGAGCCTGGGCTCTGCAGCTGGACCCCTGGCTCTGAGCCCAGCTCTGAATCCCACCTCTTGCCGCTGTTGTGTTCTTGTGCCAGAGACCTTCCCTTTCTGTGCCTCATCTGTTAAGTGGGGGTGGCAATATTGTCTGACCCTCCTCTCACCCCCTGAATAAAACTCCTTGGCCCCAAGCATCCATTTCCTCGTCCATTTAGCCCAGCCGGGTTTCCCAGCTCAGGAGAAAAAGCTGATGCCGATGGCTGGGAGGTGAGGCATCTCGAACAAAGTAATCAGCATCGCTGAGGGCTGACTCTGCCTTCCCTGTTTGACTGATCGCCATAGGAGGCAGCCTGAACTTGAGCCATGACGATCTCTGGAGCCCGAAGTGGGAGGTGGGGGTGTGGGCATGGGCATGGAATAGGCAGAGAACAGACCACTCAGGGTGGGCTGCATCTATGCGGTGACAGAGAATGAGATGCCCCTTCCATGATCCATGAGCCCTGGAGACTGACTCTGTACCTACTGTGTGCTGGCACAGTGCTCTGCATATGTGTTCTCTTTTAATTGTCATAGCGCTGGGAACGTGTTGGGCTTATTTTGCCGATGAGGCTCAGAGGGGTGAAGTGACTTGTCTAAGGTC
>NW_006493066.1:0-1340 GCF_000325575.1 Pteropus alecto | reverse complement strand
AAACACTATGCCAGAAGCCAGGTACAAAAGGCTGTATTTGGTCTGATTTCATTGAAATGTTCCCAACAGGCAAATCCTTGGAAACAGATGCTAGATTAGTGGTTGCCAGGTAATGGGAGAGGAACGGATTTGGGGTGACTGCTAATGATTGCAAGGTTTCTTTTTGGGGTGATGGAAATGTTCTGGACTCGGTGATGGGTGCACAACATTATGAATATACCAAAAAAAGCTGAACCGTATTATTTTAAAATGGTGAATTTTATGTTTTGTAAATTTTATCTCAATAAAATATTTATAAAATAAAAATAACAAATCCTAAAAAAAAAAAAAGCAATGTGGTGTGTACAAGGATCAATAACACATGCAAGTGTCAGAGAGAGAGTTGTTTGTGGTGTGAACCTTGATCAGTGGGAAACAAGAGAAAGGAAGGAACCAGGCAGATAAATTCTTCATTTTCCTTCCGTGGACTATACTAAGGTACAGGTCTTCCTTGAAGCCCTGTCTCTTTGTGGGTGTTGCGAAGTAGGGAGCATAATAGTAACTTAGGATTACATTGCTTTATGTTGTCTAGATTCCTCTCTCCCCGCCCCGGCCACCTTTTCTCTCCCTCCCTCCCTTCAGTCTCATTGTCCTGAGTTTACTCTCCTAACTAAAGTCTTAGCACCTTTAGTCCTTGCCCCAGATTCTGCTACAAAGAGCACCTGGACTAAGATATTAAAGGAAGAGCATGGTAGAAGAGGGAACGAGAAGACATGCTGTCAAATGTTGATTCTATTATTGTAGAAGAGACGTGGGTATTTTTGAAGTTATATTGACTGTAGGTGAAAAGCTGACTTTCGTTTGTGCATAAAAAGTGAAATTATTCTGTCAAACTCATTGAGAAGCACTATTTTTTAAAAACTGTTTTCCTCTTTATAAAAATAATATATACTCATCAAAAATTTCTAAACATGCAAATTGAACAAAAAAAAGAACATTAAACATATACAAATTGAGCAAAAAGAACATTATCCAAAATCCGACATCATTTTAGTGTGTATCCTTTCAGCCTTTTTTTAAAACAATACATAAACCAATAAATACTTTTTTTCCTAAGAAATAATGTCCTGAGTAGAATGTGTGCTGATGATAAAGTTTCAATTGCTTTAAGAGTTTAGAAATTCTCCATTAAACACATAAAATTCATGGTTAAAAAGCAGTTGAACCCCTTCAAATTTGAAAACTCGTGCTACATGAGCCAGGCCTAAAGAATTAAGCTTGCTTATAGTAAGTAAAGCCGATCTCTTTCAATGAATGAAATGATTACTTTAACTTAATCTGTGATCCTTCCCCATGAGTGG
>NW_006493065.1:0-1340 GCF_000325575.1 Pteropus alecto | reverse complement strand
ATACCTGTACTGTTTTTGATCCATGATTGGGAGTCCACAGATATGAAGGACTGACTGTATGCATTGCTCCACGTCATTATATGAGGGACTTGATTATCTTCAGATTATGGTATCTAGGCTGGGGTAGGGGGAGTCATCCGGGAACAAAGACCCCATAGATACTAAGGAACAACATATGTTTTGGGGGGATTCAAAAGTCATATGTAGATTTTCAACTGAGGAGAAATTGGCACCCCAACCACATCATTGTTCAAGGGTCAACTGTATTTTATAAAATTACATATATAATAAAAGCAATTTGTCAAACAACAAAATAATATTTCAAGACAATTAGATACTTTTAAGTATATTAGTTCCTCTCATTTATTCGCAAGGAAATTCTGGTTTGGAGAATCATTTCTATGGCCACTCTACTTTCCTACCTCATTTCCTTCACCCTTCTCATCTTCTAGGCACACTAAGGAGCTCATAGTCCTCATTTTAAATAGTACTTAACAAACAACACATAAAATTTCAACAAGGGAGACAATGTTTGTATCAAACATGTTATCTTGGTGTATTTAACATCATCACATCTTGTAACTACTTTTTTCAACTTTTGAGGCTGAAAAGCATTGAAAACCAGCTTTATCCCTACTAGTCGAAATGTATTTTAATATTAGTCTCCAATCAAATCAAAACCTTTTGTATTTCCTATCCAGAAATCAAATCCTCCACATTGGTCAAGGCTTGCCAAAGAGTCACCTCCTCTGTGAAGCCTACCCTGATTGCTCCAAGCATAAGAAATTCCTCCCCTTCAGATCCCATGCCACACTTTATCTGAAGCTCTGCCTACTGAGTTTTCTGTTGCTGTCTACATCCCCAGGTACCCCATTCACCTCCATATCCCTTTAGCTCTCAGAAATCTGACCTGCAACAGATCCTGCATTAAGGAATGAACAAGGCTGGAGCCTGGGGAAGGAAGACTCAACAGGAGGTAAAGCGGGGAAGGAGGAGTTGTATACTAGATCTAAGGCAGGCTCAGGACTCTGACTCAGAGGGTAAAGAAGATAGTAGTGAGGAGGGAGCAGATGAACCTTGCCAGGCACAGGATCAGGGAGGAAATGAACTATGGGAAATCTGATTGCCAAGGTAAAAAGTGCCAATCCCCTTCTGAACACAGTGAGAAAGGAGGAGATTCTAGAAAACACGCCAGACTGCATGTGGCAAGAGAGCATACTACACTTCCACCTACTTGCTGTCTTTTCTATTTTTCTCTTTTCTCCTTTCACATTGTTTCCAACAGAGGAGGTGCCCAATATTTACTATATAACCTACCCTTGGAATGCTGCAAAGAGCCA
>NW_006493064.1:0-1339 GCF_000325575.1 Pteropus alecto | reverse complement strand
TGTAATTGCAATGTGTTTTTGGAACATTTTAATCTTGAAAACCAGGATATTTTACCTTAATTCCCTCATAAGTAAATGAATTAGATGAAATGATTAATGTTCTCAAACATATTTTGTTGGAGACTAGAAATGAATGAAGCAATCCCAGAAAACCTCGAGTGCTTTCATCAAGAAGTCCAACTCATCAATGGGACAACTAAATCGTCACTCCCAGAAGCTCCTTCTCACCAAGAGCGACAGAGAGGTCAAAGTCTCATGCCAAGTGTCCCAGTAACGCTTTTGAACGGGGTAATGGAGTGTAATAAATAAGAGTGCAGTCTCTGTGTTTGACTCTCAGATAGTTTGCTTTCTAGCTATATAATCTTAAAATTTTACTTAACTTTTCTAAGCTTGCTTCCTTACCTAAAGAGGGGAATATTGACTTGTATTTAATGTAAGATGTCAAATGAGGTAATCCATGTAATGTCTGTATTATCCCCATTCCATAATGTGTTCAACAAATGTTAGCTATGACTGTCATCCCCCACATGTACTGTGTCCAACGCCCCCAACAGCACATATTTACAGGCCTTGTTTAACTTGTCATGTGGCTAAACCAAGACATTAAAAACATGTTACTATGGTCTCTGAAAACCAAAGGATGGTTTTCAAATGAAATGGAAACTTCAAAATATCTGGGGATGGATCTGTAATTGAGCATTTACAGTTATTTAGAATCAGGAATAGGACAATATTTCATTTGGGGGACACGGTGATTCTTTTTCCTCTTCCGCAAGTTGGTGTCCTGAGAGGAATCCTAGCCTATGAATGAAATCACGATCTTCTAGTGTCAGCATCCGTAAAGGGCATTAAGGATGCTAGCCTTACTATTTCATAGGGGTACTTCAGGAATCAAAATAAACTCCGTGAAAATTGTCTCAAAAGAACGCACAAGTGTAAAAAAAAACTAATATGATTATCTATTTACACCGGACTATACAGGCCCTAATCCATTTTAGTTATTTACTCTTTAGAGTAGAGAGGTAATGAGGGCTTGGTGGGGGATAGGAGATAGGGTCACACTGCTTTAGAGCCCTGTTCTGAAATAAGCCCTGTGTCTTATTTCAGAACAGATTTTAGATGGCTATAACAAATTACTAAGACTAATTTTAGGGACAATTCACCCAGTCCCATACTTACCAAATAATACCTGCTCTAAATCTTGGTCACATAGAACCATAAGAGATCAGTGCTTTAAAGTGGATAACTATAATCTGTTCAAGATTTCTTAGCCAAAGAATAAGAAATTTTATATAATGCAGCCCTCCCACCGCAAAAACAAACAAACAAACAAAAAAAA
>NW_006493063.1:0-1339 GCF_000325575.1 Pteropus alecto | reverse complement strand
GGGGAGGCTCTAGCATTACCTCCTTAGGGACAGAGGATCTAGGCGGGGGTGGGGAGGGTGAAGGAATGTCTCAGAGACAGTAAATGTAAATGTGCGGAGTCAGGTTTGGGCCCCGTCCCTCCCTCTACAGCCAGAACCTGTTAGCCAGTCAAGTGCCGAGGCCTGTCCCCATCCACCCTTGACCTCCCCACTCCGCGGGCCCCTGCGGACACTGCAAGGCCCGCAGTGACCGCCCCTCTCCTGCAGCTGAACTTCTCCGAGCACCTGTACTTTGAGAACAGCCTGCAGAACCTCAAGGCTGGTGCCCAGCGGAGCCTCAAGAAGCTGCGGGAGAAGGTGGACCAGAACCTGTGAGTGGGCGCGGGGGGCTGGGGGACGCCAGGCCAGCCGGGGAGGGTGGCTGGGTCTGACTCAGAACCCCCATCTCCCCCCCGGTCCTGGTCACTTGATATCTGGACTGGCCCCGCCCCTGCCTTGGCTGTCTGTCAGTAGCACCCCTGACCACTGGGGCATGGGCCCTCAGGGTGGTCTTTAGTCAGCCAGGTAGGGGGCCGGAAGGAAGGTTCCCCAAGAGGCCGGGTGCCAAATGACCAACTTGTTTCTCCCAGCTGGATCATCGGGGCCGCCGTGGTCAATGCGTTCTACTCCCCAAACCGGAACCAGATCGGTACGTTCACCGATGGTGGGCTTGCGGTGAGCAGCCCCCACCCCTCCTCCTGGGGGCACCCCCAGCCTGCTCTCGGAAGGGGAGAAGGAACCGTCTCTCCCACCTGCAGGAACCTGCCCTCCTGCCTGTGATCAGAGTGGGAGGGTTTTGGGGGAGACAGCAGAGACCCTTTTCCTGAAGGAAGCACGGAAAGGCGGGGACACCCTGGCCTTGGGTCCCGGGCCCTCCACACCCCGGCCCTGCCCTCTGTTTTGAGCCTGAGCTTTTTCGTCTGTGAAATGAGGGTGTGTCGTGATCTCCAGCTCCCAGGCTGCGGGGATACGTGGCAGGACCCTAGAGGTTCTGGCACACACGAGGTGCACTCACGGCTCGTTCTTGCCCCCGCCCACCCTGGGCAGTGTTCCCTGCCGGGATCCTCCAGCCACCATTCTTCAGCAAGGAGCAGCCACAGGCCTTGAACTTCGGGGGCATCGGGATGGTGATCGGGCACGAGATCACCCACGGCTTTGACGACAACGGTATCGCTGCTGCGCGGCCACAGCGGCACCTCCAAGCGACACGCCCCATCGCTGAGCAGCAGGCCCCGAAGGGGACTGCGGCCACGTTCAGCCGCCGGGAAGGGGCCCTGGGGAGGCCCATCCAACCCCTTTTGTGATTCAGATGGGAACCCCA
>NW_006493062.1:0-1339 GCF_000325575.1 Pteropus alecto | reverse complement strand
TTTTCTGTCCCACAAACTCTGGCTGCTGTCACCTCGCTGGACTCTGAGCGCCATCTCCTCAGCTCAGAGTCTTCTCGAGTCCCCCTGAGGTCCCCCTCCTTGAGCGGCGGCCCAGAAACTCTCAAGGCAGCCAGCTGCGGCCACCACGGGGCTCACTCGTCCGTTCCTCCTCCCTCGGGGGGCGCTGTCCTTTGTCGCCAGTGTCTTGAAAACCACTTCTCGTGGATTTGGTCTGTTTCTGTTTGGCTTTGGTTTCACGTGCTGGGGCGGAGCGTGAGTCCGTCCCTACTGCTCCTTCTTGGCTAAAAGCGAAGTCTCTTCCTCTCTAGCTGTCTTGACAAGATTTTGTCTCAGCAGAGCGCGTGTCGACATGTAAGAAGTCTCGTGGCCAGGACGAAAAGCTTACTCATCCACACCACGGAGAAAAATCGTTAGCTCATTCATTCGGTCGCTCAGCAGATTTTTACCTACAAGGCAGGGAGAGAGCGCAGTGCCTAAAACAGGCACATCTGCTTCCTCTGGGGCTGATCTAGAACCATCTCCTGGGGTGTTAACAGCTCTCTTGGGAAACTTGAGGAGAACAACGCCCTCCATCATCCCAGCAGACAGGTCCCGAGCACTGCCATCTGCCAGGCAAGCTCTGCGGCGCCTGGCGGAGCATGTGGTCTGAGTCGCGCATGACAGACGGATGGTCAGACACGGCCTGCTGAAGCAGAGACCCAGAGCCACGGTGCGCGTGTGTCGTTTTGACCACGAGGTGGAAAGTGGCCCTTCCCAGAGAAGGTGACAGTGGAACCGAGTTTGACAGATGATCGAGTTGCGGGGCAGGGCATGGAAGGCGGGGGACCGAGGGGGCGTGGTCAGAGAGGCAGAGGTGTATCAGGTGGCTGGAACCTGGGTGTCGGGGCTGAGTCAGAGGTGAGGCTGCCAGGGAAGGCTCCACACGCAGCTGAGGGTGGCCCTGTGGGAGCTGCAGAGGGTTCAAGGCGCATCAGCTGCGTGGTTCAGAAAAAATGATTCTGTGGTCATTTTCTATGAATTCAGAGGCACAATGAACTTTGACTCTCGTTGTCTCAAAATCACTTTTGGTTTCTCTGTAGGAGCTTTACGATAGATTCTCAAGTAAAATTTATAACAACTTTTATTGGCTTGGAAACCAGGGCCCACACATGCCTTTCCCTGGCCAGACACGTCCCTTCCCATGCACACATGTGTGCACACACACAATCCAGGCACACACTTCCATGCACATACACATCCATGCACACAATCCGTGCACACACACATGCACACACATCTGTGCACACACACAATCCGTGCGCACACACATGCACACACA
>NW_006493061.1:0-1339 GCF_000325575.1 Pteropus alecto | reverse complement strand
CGCATAAGGTGAGCATGTGACCAATTGGTCTGAATCGCCCTGTCTGTTTTTCTCAATTTCCTCCCCTCCTGCCTGCATGTCCTCGAAAGAAGTTGAGGGCCCCTTCTGTATAACTCCGGGCTCTTCCCGCCAAGCAAGGAACAAAGCTGACATAGTTCATTGCGTAAACACTGTGGCAAATGACAGTGATTTACGCCCGACTTGCAAACTTCTGATTACCGACCCGCCGCCTGTTATGTAAACAGGTATAAACTAAGATTTCAATCAGTTTACACAGTGAGGTAAATAACCTCATCTCTCCTCAACGTGGTGCTTGCAAATGTAAATGTTTAAGCCAAAACCGACACTGATGTTTTGATGCAAGTTTCCAGGTTTCTCAACCAGAAAAGTTCTGCCGCTGAATGGGCCTTGTGTGCCCCTGCCCGGGGTGGAGATGCAGGGCACGGCGGAGAGCCCACAGTTCCAGGGGGAGGGCGGGTCTCGCTGGGCCGAGGAAGCTGGAAATAATCCCTTCGCCCCTAACCCTTCCTGCTCCTGAGACTTCTCTCCCCCTCAGTGATTCTTCACCGCACGGCTTCGCAGACACCTGAGATGGGTACAGGTGGGTGACCAGGGAGGCAAGAAGACAGAGGGGAAAAGCAGCCTTCAGGCTGGCTGAAACACCATTCTCACTTAAACAGGACCAGCGCCCTCGCCGCCTGTCCACGAGTGATATGCAAATTGATCTAGCGCCTATGCAAATCACATGCAAATGTGCTTCTGGGTGTCAAGACACTGTCGACTGTACCTGCCGAAGTCCACTGAACCAGGGTGCTGCCTCCTATGAATTTTTCATCAGTGCCATTCATGTTGTGATCAGCGTGACTCTCCCTTGGGCCGGGAGGGTGAGGAGGGGGCTGGCCTCTCCTCTCCTCTCGCATGTGCGTCTGGGCCTTTTCTGGAGCGGGAGGCCCTGGGTGGAGCCAGACTCAACCCGACCCATGTTACAATGGCAGGGTATCGACTGGAGAAGGGCACGTGTGTGAGCCGGAGAGTAAGTCTTCAGATTTCCTTCTGCTCCCTTAGAGAATTCTAGCTTACAAGTGAGGCTTGTATCCTCTGGCATTAGTGGTAAATCTATGTGTGGGATTTTGTTAGTTTAAAAAATATGTATCTAAAAAAAGATACCTACTGTGGTCAGACTTTTAATCAGTCTTGGGTAGGAAATGAATTTGATCTTCTCTTGTTCTGACATAATTTATGGTAGGGAAGGAATAGCTACTATTTACTGAGTACAAAGAGTTTCTTTTCCTGAAAGCTTTTTGTTTGTTCAGAAAAAGATTCTTTTTCTGAGACTGTT
>NW_006493060.1:0-1339 GCF_000325575.1 Pteropus alecto | reverse complement strand
CCTGAAACTAATATAATATTGAATGTCAACCGTAACTGAAAACTAAAATAAAATTTTTAAATAAATCAAACGAAGCTTTGATGGAATCCAGCTCTATTTCATGAAAAACTACCTTATTTCACATGTAGAAGACAATCAATTAACTGTTTTAAAGGTTATTGAGATAGGTGTCTGTCACTTGAAAATGAAAGAGTTATGTTTAATGCAGAAACCAGTACTTCGAATTAGGGTATTGTAAATAAGAGTCCATGAAATGGTCAGTTGGCTGAGCTGTAATCTGGTAGGTGGCAGTAAGTATATCTCTATGCTTACTAGGAATTTGAAAATATTTGTTGCAAGGTGGTTGACCTGTCACCTATTGTAGCTGGAGATATAGATAACACCTAACAAGGCTGGAATATTAGGAAACTATGCAGCAAAACTGGGGAATGTAGTCATGTGTTGGTCACTCCTTGCAGCCTTCACAAAGATCCAGTAAGAAACAAACTTCTTTTACCAAGAATCTACTCTGCTTGCTAGTACATCTGGAATGAGAGGGGAAAAAATTAAACCTTGTTAAGAAAGACCCTGCTGTGTAAAAGTAATTAAAGGTGTTTTAGATTCTGTTCATCTTTTTACTTGCAGATTTAGAGATACCAAATTCTCTGCCCCAAGCTAAATTTGGAATTAAGGCTAAATGTGGAATAGGTAAGATAGGAGGAGGATTTCTCCATTAAGTTTTTATCTTTATGTTATTAAAAGTTTTTTACCTTTTAACACCTTCATTTTTCTCTCCCACTCATCTCCTGCTTCTGGCAAATACTGGTCCGTTCTCAGTATCTATAAGCTCTTTTTATTAGAAATCGGAATCTTTATATAAGAGAGGTCCTATGGCATTTGTCTTCCACTTAGCATAATGCCGCAATGAACATGGGGATGTGTTTATCTTTATGGGTCAGTGTTTTTATCTATCTTTTTATGATTAATACCCAAAAGCGAAATCGCTGGATCTTTCGGGAGTTCTATTTTTAACTTTCTGAGAAACTTCCATACAGTGTTCTATAGCAGGCCGCACCAATTTACATTTTCACCAACAGTGCACAAGGGGTCCCTTTTCTCCACATTCTTGCCAAGTCATTATTTCTTGTCTTTTTGATGCTTGAACATTTCTAGAATGTTTAAGTTAATATCTTATTATGGTTTTCATCTGATTTTCTCTGATGATTAATGATGTTGAGCATTTATCATGAATCTGTTGGCCATCTGCATGTCTTCTTTGGGAAAATATCTATTCAGATCTGCTAAATTTTTAATCAGATTGTTTTTTGTTTTGCTATTGAATTATATGAGCTATCTATAA
>NW_006493059.1:0-1339 GCF_000325575.1 Pteropus alecto | reverse complement strand
TTCTCACATTATATTAGAAAGTCTTTTCAGTTCATTTACTTTCAGTCTTTTCACGCCATACTGTATTCGGAACTTCTCCTGTGAACAGCATATAATCATATCATTTTTTCTTTTAACTTTGGTCTTGGTAATTCAGTGAAAACTTGATCTTGAAATTGCCCTTGTTCTCAGGTTTTGAAGGCGGAAGAGCCAAATGCCCATTTCATTGTTATTCCCAGCATTCCTGTTCTGGGTTCAGTCACGTGATTGTGTCTGTCTTAGGTTTGATTACCCCAGAAGTCAACTGTCAGAAAAAGATGTAATTATGTGTTGTTTATTTGGGAGGTGAGTCCATAAAGCACTAGGAGGTGAGTGAGAAATGATACAGGGAAGGGAAGACGGCCAATAATGGTGTATCATTGAGCCTGTTATTAGTGGATGACTAGTCTTAATTCTACTGCAGAACTCTTGTGGATGCAGTAGACCATACCTCACAGTCATCCCAGCTGAGAGTCGGTATTTACTCACCACATCCCATCAGTTGCTGACAGAGGACTTCCGAAGGGTGGGGAGGGCATCTTACCGCCCCAGTCCTTCTGGTCTACCTTGCACACAGGCTGTGTGGGTGCCTGTGATGGGAGAAAGCCTTTAGGGGAAGAGGCCCAGTGCTCCTGTTTGGAACAGTCCCTAGAGTGTGAGGGCTCTTGGCGTTTGGGTGGAGTACAGCACGGACATCTGAACTCGTCGTCAGTATGTGAACATTCTGAGTATTATCATCTGAATATATGATGTTGCAATGTCAAATAAGTAATCAAGCTAGATGTAGTTTGCAGTAAAAAATTACCTTAAGTGTTGCTGAAATTTTAGGTCTACTGAAATATAGATGTATATTCATTATTGTAAAACTACAATGCTCATTTTGAAATATGTTAATTTTATGTTCAAAAATAATTAAGAGCTTAAAAATAATTTTTGAAAATAGAAAAATGGGCATTTAATATAAACCTGGAAAGTATTTTGGTTAGATAACTTGGAAAAACACATTAATTTTGAGTCAAAAATGTATGTATAATTTAAATAATGCAAAACCAAATAATAAGTTATAAATTAATCCAAACTTTGTAAAATCATCAGGTGTATTAGTGTCCTCAGTGTTAAACAATTAACTGCTTAGAACTTCATTTAATTTTTAGTCATTTAATTTCATGTATGAATTTTTTTAATGTAAAAGAATATTTGGGAATTATTTACCAATAAAAAGACAATATCAACTTAACTATCTTAAAATTTTAAATTCGAAAGACCTTGAACTTATTCCTAAAACATTCAGGATATATTGATATCTCTCTCTCTATATATA
>NW_006493058.1:0-1339 GCF_000325575.1 Pteropus alecto | reverse complement strand
TGAACCCTCACTGCCTGTGGAACGAAGCGAAATTGCAATTAGACTAAATCAGGAAATTTTCAGAATCAAAATTGAGAAATAAGCTAATAAATAATGTATGCGGATGACATATTTCTGTTAGCATCACTGCCAGGAGAGTTTCGAAAGGACAAAAAGAAACGAGTTTACAGCAAAGAGGCTCTCCGCCTTCCCAGGGCGACGGTGGTTCTGGTGGCGGCACTTCCCGCGAGCACGGGCACTCCGAGGGGACTGCTCGGAGCCGGCGACACACCGCCCATAGCCTGGGTCTACTTGCCGACCCCGTTTCCCACCATCTCCAATACCGAATTCAACTGGGTAGTGGGCAGGGACTGGGTATGTCCCATTCGCCATGTTCTGGCACGTGGCAGGATATGATAAACATTATTCCTAGACCAGATAGCGTATGGAGGGCACCCAGAACCTCCTGGGTTGGCCCTTGAAGGACGAACACGTTCTTAACAGGTGCAGTCAAAAAGAGGGGACCGCAAATAAAGGAGCGGAGCAGAGAGGCGAGGCATACCCCCCAGAGAGGGAGGAAGAGCCGGGCAAGTGAGCGGGGACCGGACCGTGCGAGGCCACAAGCCCTAGACACAGGCGTGTGCAGACACACCGAGGAGCCACTCGGCAGCAAAAGGAAACCATCTAATGTAGAAAAAACAGAAATTCTTTCACATATGGAGGAAGAATCGAGGTGATTCTGCCAGTAGATATGGTCAGCTGTCCGGTCCCACCCACTGTCCCCTCCTGCTTTACTAATAGAGATCCTATGGCCATCCAGCGGTGCCCACGTCCCCTGACGCTGGGGCTGGCCCTGTTCTGGTGACAGTGAGCTTCGCGGATCAGAGCGGACAGAAGGAAGTGCCGCGGAATCTGAAAACAGATCAACAGAAAGTACCAAATCCGAAGAACAGAAAATGAAAGGATCGAAAAGAAAACAGACGGACAAACAACGGGTCGGTCACACTCGACCAGAGGCCGGGAAGGGACAGAGGACGACAACGGAGCAGGAAAATATTTAAAGAAATAATGTCCGAACATTTCCCAAATGCGATGAAAGGTGTAAACGAACGGATTCGAGAGGCTCAGCAGACTGGAAGCAGGACAGACATGAGGGCAGGAGGGGTCCTCGGTACGCGCCTGGCGCCGGGCCGCTTCGCTGGCCATTTTGCCTGGACGATGAAGAGCAGACGCTGCCGGAGTCCAGAGGGGGAAGATGTCCCCAGAGGAGACGCAGTAGCAACTTGGTATTCGGAGGCGCGTGTACCTCTCCTTCCCGCGAGCCCGCGCTGGTTCCCTGCCGCCCACAGAGACAGCCGCC
>NW_006493057.1:0-1337 GCF_000325575.1 Pteropus alecto | reverse complement strand
TCTTCTGATTAATCTAAGGAGCGTTGTTGATTTTGCAGTTCGTTTGGCTTTTTACTTGTTAGGACGAGGGGCGATTTCCAAGCTGGACTGGAAACTGGAAGTCTAACAAGATTTTTGTAATGAAATAGAACATATTAATTCTCAATGCCGCTACTGTTTTAGACTGCAATGTATTAATTAAATACCAACAGAAAGAGAGCCTCTAATGTTTTGTCTGAAATTTTTTATGGTCGTGAACGGTTATATTTTCCCCACTGAGCATTAGGATTTTTGCACAATTCAGTCTGCCTGGTAATTTTTGCAGTTCCACAGTGTGGACAGCCTGTACTTTTCTTACTCTGTATTTTATTGCCCATATATACAAGGGTTCCGCTTCTGGGTCAATAATATACTAATATACTGCTACACCCTATTAGAGTTTTAAAAACTACTGAAACTTTGAAGTATATTTTGATGTTGGATATGGACATGTATCTGCTCATTCCAACGGTTATCCTGCTTTTAGAAATCTTTATGGTGATAAATCATACTTGATCATAATGACTTATTTTTTAATATGTTGATGGAATCCATTTGCTAATATTAATTGAAACTAATATCTTAAAAGAAATGTGCCTTTGGTTACGTTTTTGGTTTATTTTTCATATCTGATTTTTTCGTGAGGGCTCTTCTAGCTTTTTAATAAATTGGAAAGCACCTGATGTTTTTCCAAGGTATAGATCTTTGATTATATTTTCTTATTTCATAAAGCTATTTACATATTCTACTCAAAATATGAGTCAATTTTGTCTCTTATCATTTATTCAATAATCATCCATTTTAACTAGACTTCCAAATTTGTTGATAAAAAGTCGACATAGTATTCTTTTGTATTTTTAGAAAATCTCAATGCTTTATAACTAATCACAACTGAATCGTATTTGCCAAATATTGCTAATTTTAATGGTCTGTTTAAAGAACAGGCTTTTGGTTTTATTTGTCAAGTTTATTGCTTTTCTTCTTCTTTTGGCTTTGTTCTTTACTAATTTTGTTCTTCTACTCTTTTGAACTTACCTTGTTCTTTTTCTATGTCCACTGTCCAATTCCTGTAGCTTTTAGAGCCATTTTCAACAACTCAGCCAGCTCTGCCAGCTCTGTCATGGTCACTTCATCATAAGCCATTAAAGCTTAGTCTTGCACACTGGGCAAAACTCAGCAGCCTTATTTTGCATTCAAAATTGTTCTGTGGTCTTAGACTTTTCTTCTTCTTCTTCTGAATTAGTATTATCAGAAAAATTCTAATGGGACTTCATGCTGCTTATAAGGCTTGCCTATCCTCTAGTTTCACAATAAAAAAA
>NW_006493056.1:0-1338 GCF_000325575.1 Pteropus alecto | reverse complement strand
AAGGGGCCTGCCCAGGTCACACAGCTGGCGAGCGGCACGTGGACAACACAGAATGGGGCTTGGGTGGCAGATCCTGGGCAATGGGGAGGGGTGGAGACTGCGGCCAACTGCAGAGCACAGTGACAAGGGGTAGCCTGGAAGTCGTGCCACCAGTGGCTACTGTGGGAGGACGTGGGCCCAGGGTGGCCCCGTCTCCTGAGACCTCGAGAGAGTCAGGGAATCAGATTCTCCAGTGAAACCCCAAGTTTTTACACGTTGATATTGGTTCACATTTTTCAAAAAACACCAAGAAAGACAAACAAGACATAGAGGCTGGTGTTGGGCCACACGTCCACAGGGTGACCGCTGACCCATAGAGAGAAATGATCATTCTAGAATGTCTTGAGCATCAAGGTGTGACCGGCGCTGGGCTGGGTGGTGTGGGGGTTACAGACACGGGCGAGACGAGGGCTTTTCCCTGCAGGGACTTAGACGCCCCGCCCCCCAGCAGGTCAGTCATGTTCAGGGGTGACTGCCGCTGAGCTAATTCTGTGTAGTCTGCAGAGTTCAGAGGGTGGCCGAGGGAAGCGCTCTGGGCGAAGCGGGGTGGGACTCAGGGCTACAGGGATGTGACAGGACATGACCCCGTCCTGACTCGGCTCATTTCTGGAGTGGAGAGTGAGGCCCGTTTTCCCGGAGCTGCCCTGGCTACCGAAAGGCCCGGCACTGCTGGGCCCGTATTTCCACGTGGCCTCCCCTGGCTGGTGACGGGGCTCGTCCTGTGGGCCAGACCCCCCTTCGCCCCTGCAGGAGTCCCCTGAGCCCCAGGCCCGGAGCGTTTGCATCTGTTGTCTCCCCACCTCTTGCAAAGCTCCCAGCCCCACCAGGCCAGGGCAGTGGCAGGTTTGGGCCATTGTCCTCCTGCCCCCGTGTGGGCAGAGCTGACCCTCGAAGAGGCCAGGATAGAAGCCCCACAATAAGTGTCTCCCTCACAATGGCCAAGTCTCCTTAGAGGGTCACTTCTGAAGAGCGCCAGGTGGCAGGAGCCAGACTTTGGCATCTGACCTGCTCCCATACGCTCCCTGGGACCAAAGCAATCGTCTTTTGTGAGCTCCGATGCGGGACAAGTGGCCGCTGTCCTCTGATTCGGCGGTCCGTGCTAACCCCTGGCGGCCTGCAGGGCCCCATAAACATCCGTTAAATCGGCTCGTGCGCTCTGTCGCTCCCTGCAGACTGTGAGGGTCCCCTGAGGCCAGGGAGGAGCCCCCGGCCCCAATCTGCTGCCCACGTCTGAGAACAGCCGCCAAGAGAAAACGCCAAACAGCCGGGACTCCTGGCAGCCGCTCGATCCTGCAGAGC
>NW_006493055.1:0-1337 GCF_000325575.1 Pteropus alecto | reverse complement strand
TTTCACTTCCCACCAGGCAGCCTCCAGCGGGACAGTGACGGCATCGGCTTGAAGGACCGGTTCCGCGGAGATCCCTTTGTGCCACTCTGACCCGTCCCTTGTCCCCAAGACAAAGATACCACTGTATGTCACGCTGTCGGAGCTGTTCCTAATACCGGCTCCGTAAAGCGAGTTTCTGCGGCTCAGCTGCAACTTGCTTTGCACTAAAATTGGCGACCTGCTCCCCTCGGCATCTCCACCCCACCAGCTCTTAGCACAGAGCAGTGCCCACGGTCAGTGTTAAAGACAGAGCTGTCAATTAAATGAAAATAAATTAACATATGAGCTCGGTGGCCTAGAGCTTATGAGTGAACGTTGGAAAACCAACTCCTCAACTGAAAGAAATTCAAGCAAACACTGTATTGGACAAAGGTTTTCTCTAACCAAGTTGAGAAATCTTTGTTAAAACACGTAAGGGAGAAGTTACATTGGACTTGGGTCTCAATAGGCAACATCAGCCATAAACCAGAAAGATGAGGCCCACGTTCTAACTACTAGTCACCCCTTGATTAACTTCAAATGTTCTTGGAGAAGGGGAACTTATTAAGCTATCGTTAGTTAGCGGTATCACAATGCAACTCCGACGAAAATAATTAATGGCGCGTTTTTGAGAAATCATTATGTGTGGCAGTAACGTAACAGGAAAGCTTGTGAATTCCACAGTCAGATTAAGATTTTATCGGCTATAAATCACCAGCTCTCTGGCTTTGGGCTGATTAATTAACCTTTTAGAATAGCCTGAGAACAAGATGGTCGGCATACAACACATGTTTGCTGTTATTCTGAGCCAGGTGCTTGGCAAGCGTTTTCCAACTGTGGCTTCAGTCGATCTGCACAGCAGCCCTGCTAGGCCAGCGTTTCTGTCTAATTTGAAGGCTGAGAAACCGGAGGCACGAGGCGTGTAGGTAACTTACCCACCAGCAGCAGAGTTAGGGTCTAAGCCACGTTGGCTCGACTCTGTATTACCAAACCCCGGCCAGGGAGCCCAGGTAACGAGCTTGGCTCTCAGAAAGAACCTCCAGGTGGGAAATTCTGAAGGAAAGGTGGCAGACTGGACAGTCCAGAGTTTTTGCGTATCTCAGGAGAGCAGGGAATGGCTCGGTCCGTAAAGGAACAACAGGTGCTTAGCGGGTCAGAGTCCAAGACAAAAAGAACACAATGGACAGAAATGTCACTTCCTCTGGGGTTTTGACTGAGAAAAGATTACATGTCAAGTTGCTTGCCTTTGTACCTCAGCTTCTTCATAATCCCCTCGAGCAACCGTGAGAAGATCATGTACCTTTCCACACTGGGGCTAG
>NW_006493054.1:0-1338 GCF_000325575.1 Pteropus alecto | reverse complement strand
GCGTTCCACTCCTGTGAGGAGACGCACATGCACCTCAACAGCAGCGGACAGATGAGTAATCATTGAGAGACCCCACTGTCGCCTAAACAAGATCCACATATTCACAGGTCAGGTCAACTCCGTGTGCCGGAGGCTGGTGACGTTCGTATGTGAATTACGTCCCAGGAGCAGGGGTCAGGACGGGCGGGCAGAGGGCTGGCTGTCATGGCTGGGTCACCAGCGCTCCTTTGCTGCCTCTAGCTCCTATTATAGAGAGGCCCCCGTGGTCACTCTGTGGGCACTGTGGTCCCGAGCCCGCCTGGCCTTCCGCTAAACAGACAGAGAGCGCCACGCTCGCCTGCCCGGTTCCTTCTCCCTTCTGCTCCCCTTTACCGTCAGCCCCGTGTTTGCTGCCGTCCGAGGGGCTCTGACACGTCACCCTTCAAGATGGATGCTTGGGGCCCTTTGTATTTGCTTTGGGGAAGTATCGTGTTTGAGGAAAGTATCGTATCACTTATTCCACGTTCCGGGAGAGAGAGGAGCCACCTCCCCATGCGCCCGTGTGCCGCCTACACATTAAGATGCTATTCTCTAGGCTGTCTGGAAGGATGGCAATTGCGTTTATTTAGTGCCCACGTCATGCCAGAAACATTTCATGTTGTTATCGGTAACTTCAGCGAAACGGGCGGGGCGGATAAAACTGTCTGACATTGCCGATGACAAAGCCGAGATTCCGACATGCGAAGTCCAAGGTCGCACGGCCGTGTATAGGGACTAGGATTTTTGCCCCGTGGTCCACATCTACCTGCCCTTCCCTTTCCCCCAACGTCCGAGTCTCAGCTCTGGCTCACCTGCCCCTCCTGGCTCCCTGCCCCATCCCCTCCCACTGCGGGTCAGGTTTCCTGGTTGCATTCCCTCCAGTGTCTCATTTCTACCTGGGAACTTGACCCTGATAGCACAGCCAGCGAAGCGAAGCACATTCCTAGGACCTGTTTTACATCCAAGCTCCTCCCTGCAGATCGAGAATGCCTAAGGGCAGGACTTGTGTGGCAGGGGGCTCTTCATCCACATGAGCTGGAGCAGTACTGGTGTTTGATGACATAATCAAGTGTATATCAAGAGATAGATGGATTTAAAAAAAAAATTCCATTCGACATTCAATATAATTTTTTAAAAATAGTGCAAAAAAAAAGACATTAAAGGGTTTTTTATATAACGTGTTTTTCTTTTAAACTAGTAAGGATAGGTGCATTTTTATAGCTCTTTGCATAGAGGTACATATTTGTTTTGTATAAGCCTAGTTAGATCCTTTTACATAACTGTAACAAAAACTTTGACTATGTGTTATAAAAAAAAAAA
>NW_006493053.1:0-1337 GCF_000325575.1 Pteropus alecto | reverse complement strand
GAACAGCAAACCTGAAGAATGAAGAAAGGAAGTTCAGTGTGGCTTGGGCAGCGGGTAGTGACAAATGGGGCTGTAAAGATAAGGATAAGCAGGGGCTAGATAATGCTGGGTCTTAAAGATCATTTAAGAAGTTTGGGTTTTATCCTAAGTATCAGGTGACATCAGATTTTCGTTCTGAAGAGATTATTTTGGCCTAGGTGTGTGGAATGGAAGAAGTAAGGCCGGAGTCAGGAAGACCATTTAGAAAATTATTACATTTATCCAGATAAGTGAACTAGGGTGGACATAGTGAGGTCGGAGAGCAGTGGACGGATTTAAGAGGTTTTCGTGAGGTCAGATCAATAGGACTTTGTGATATACTAGATTTAGGGGTGAGAGAGAAGAGAGGCACTGATTCCTGGGCAGCTTTACCAACAGGGATTAGAGGAGGAACAGAGTTTTGGGTAAGGACTTCAAGGTTTGATGTCTGTGAAGGAAACACTGTAGATATCTGTAGGCAGCTTGACATATGGTTATAAGAGCTGAGCAAGATGCCTGGGGTGGAAATGTGCTGTGTGAGCCTGAGTGAGTAGAAGGGTCCCGGAGTAGAACCCTGAGGAACTCCCTTTTGGAGATGGAGGAGAACTTGTAGAAAAAAGGAAGGATTGTTTCTAAAAACTTACATATTCATACGTTTTCTCCTGTTTATTTGTATTTATTTGTTTGTTTTGTCACGTCTCTTTTCCGTGTTAGATCAGAGCCCCTCAAGGGCAGCACCGTATCTGTCTTGTTGACCTCCGTAAGCGTAGCGCTTGGCTCACAGCCTGCACTCAACACAATGAAGAGTTAGAGTTTTCTCTATTATTGTATTTCTTTTGTTCCTCATTTGAGTCTTTTCATTGTGGGCATTCATTTTTGGAATCTGTTCTATTGTATGATCAGTTTTTCTCTTTACATCAGTATCATATAGGTGTTTTAACTTTTTATCATAGAAAATTTCAAATTTGTAAGAAAAAATAATTTACTTAATAACCACATAACCATCTAAATCGAACAGTTCTTGTGTTTGTTATCTTTGCTTCATCTCTTTTGGTGAAGCATTACAAATTACAGTAATTTATTTGTTTTATCCCGAAATATTTAAACACATCTCTCACAAATAAGAATATTTTCTTACATAACCATATTCACATTCTCACTTTATTACATATAGCTAAACTAACAATTTCTTAATATCATAAAAACCCAGCCCATCTTAAAATTTTGTCCCTTGTACCCAAAATGTTCACATTAGTTTACTACGGCTGCCATAACAAAATATCACAGCTTAAACAACAGAAATTTATTTTCTCACAGTT
>NW_006493052.1:0-1335 GCF_000325575.1 Pteropus alecto | reverse complement strand
AAGAGAACGAAGGTGGGAAAGAGGGTCCTCTTGATAGCATCCATCCATTCATTAAACAAGTATTTATTGAGCAATTTCTATACGGCAGACACTGTTGTAGGTATTTTGGACATCGCCATGAACAAGGCCAGTGAGAATCCCACCTTTAAATGCCTTGCGGTCCAATGGTGCTGATGGAGAGGGAGACACGTGGCAAAGCAACTGATGACAAAGGCAATGTGAAGTCATACAAAGTGCTTAGAGGGAGACAGTGACCGGGGTTGTACTTATGAGTGGATGATTCCGGTGGCTCTTCTGAGATAAAAATTCACCTGCGACCCTAAGGATAAGAAGCCATGTGCAGACAAGAAGAAACGGCATCCCAGGCAATGCTAATGCTCCAAGGCGAAAAGTGAGCCCGGCAGTTTCGAGGCACAGACAGAAGGGCCGTGAGCAAAGGAGGTAGGAGGTGAGGTAGAAAAGGCCGATCTAAGTTCGTACAGGCCTTGTGGGTGCTCATGGTCAGGAGTGTGGCTCTCACTCCCAGTGCGCTCTCAGAATGTCACTGCCAGTCCAGCTAGTGATCTACCTTAGAGGAGAAATTACGACCTTGGAATCTCAGTGCAGCCGCACAGATTAACAGATAAAGTGGGGAACAGCAGCGTCTTTCTATACTTTTCTTCCTACCTTTCATCCCTTTTCCTTTCAGATGGGTAAAGACTTACCGTATGTCCGCTACTGTGTTCCTGGGAACACGAATAGTTGACTAACCTTATTAAGTTCAATCTATCTCTGTGAATTAGTATCAGATACCTAATCGAAAGCAAGCAATGGTCTCCCACTGCCAAGAACAACTTTGGTCCGTTTCACTACGGAAACTTCCTCCGTGTAAAACTAGGGTTCCATCCAGCTGTATTGAATAAGAATCTTTACATGTGGGCCCGCCTGTGCCTATTTTTAACACTTTCCGCAAGTGATGCTGAGAACCATGCTACTCCGGGACTTTAAGTCCTCACGGGTGGCCACTCCCAGCTAGAGAATAGCCTTGAGGGCTTGAGCTGATCCTCTATCAACTCATTCTCCAGGCACCCAGCCTCCTGCTCTACACACAACAGACACTTAAGAAATGGTTATTGCCGATAATAAAAAAATAACCTCAATACACAGCAATTTGAAAGGCAAGTCTGTCTCTTAACTTTATTCTCATTCCCTCTGGGATGAGGAGAAATAATCACAATGATAATCAACCAGAGGGCAGTGGATAATGGCTAGTTCATATCGAACACTTATTGTGTACCAGATACTGGGACAATGGCCTACAGCATTTCTTAATGTAATTTTTTTTTTTTTTTTTTT
>NW_006493051.1:0-1337 GCF_000325575.1 Pteropus alecto | reverse complement strand
CTTATAAGGATGGTCCAAGTGTCCTTTGTCAAACGCTCTTCTCTTGTTCTCTTTTAAGCTCCCTCCAATCACGTGATGACCTCTGCCACTCCACCAACATCACTCTTGTCAAAGTCACCAGTAACCTCCATGTGGCTGAATCCGCAGTGCCCAGTGCAGTGTCATCGAACGTGGCCGCTCCCTTCCTCCTTCTTAGAACACTTTGCCGACTTGGTTTTCAGGCCACCCGGCTCTTTCAGTTTTCCTCCTACCTCGTGGCCATTCCTCCCTCTCCTTCATGTGCTCCTCCTGATGTTCCCAACCTCCTCGTCCTGGAGCGTGGTGATCAGCATTTGGGTTTCTTCTCTACATGCCCCACACCCTCAGTGATCTCATTCAGTCCCAGCGGATCTCAATCACCCACCTACGATTCCCAGAATTTTTGTCTCCAGCTAGAAGTTCTCTCTGAACTCCAGTCTCATAGATCCAAATGCCTACTCACCCTCTCCACTGTATGTCTAATAGACATAAATAAGACGGATACCCTGATACTCTCCCACTCCAAAATCTGTTCTTCTATAAAGCCTTTCCCATTTCAGTGCCTGGCAACTCAGCTCTTCCAGTTGCTTGGGCCAAGGCCCACAGTCACATTCTTACTCTATTTCTTTCTCACTCTGAATTTACCTTCAAAAGATACCCGGGATTTCACCACTTTCATCAATACCCCCATACTCCAAGCGATGTCACTTTTTACCTCGATTATTTTATCTTGCTCCATAACTGTCTATCCCTAACACAGTCATCAGAGTGAGTCTATTAAAACATATGTCAGATCAAGTCACTCCTCTGCTCAAAACCCTCCAGTGGCTCCCAGCTCACTCCCTACTACAGAAGGGCACAGCTTTAACAGCAGTCTTCTAAGTCTCATCAATCCTGCCCCCCTCTGCATGAGGACTACAGAGATGCCACTTTTTCATGGCTCACTGAATAGATGTCATTGATAGAGATGATCTTTTTATTAGGAACTGTTACAGCCAGCTAATCATTTCATTCATAAACAACCAACGAACCCTCATCCTGGAATCCTTTTGACTAATTCAAGTCAGGTGTGATCTCGTGACCTCCAGGTGAGCAGTGGAATATCCGATTTGCCACCCCCAGAGCCATCTATCCCTCTGGCTTTGGAGTCCTGATGGTCCATGGTATTCCCTTCCCTGACAAATCTCTAGTCACCCAACTCCACGCAGGTGCACACCTCCTATCTGTAACTGCAACAACTCTGGCTGGTATTGGTACAGCTGTTTCTTTTCATGAGCCTCTTTTGTGCACTGACATCTCTGAAAAAAAAGGGAGGGGGG
>NW_006493050.1:0-1336 GCF_000325575.1 Pteropus alecto | reverse complement strand
CACACACACACACACACACACACACACCCCATTGTGGAGTCTCAACGTACCATTCAAAAGTATGGGCTGTTTGCTTAAAAATTCATAACTGATTTTGTTATATTTCTTAAATGGAAACTTTTGAATCATGAATTCTTTTTTTTATCACCGTTATCATTTAAAGAAAAAAATGGTGAGAATACTACAGTGTAACTGGAGAATACAAATAGGAGTTATATAATGATAGGATTAACGTAACTTGCTTTGCATACACTTCTCATTTGGGAGAATTTATTTGATCGGTAACTTAATTTGGGTGGAGAGGTATGCTAATTGGAGGTGATTACTGTGGGAATTTTAGACATAACAAGATGCGTTGTGAGTTACAGTAACACATGATATAAAATTGGGTAATTTTAAGTCACATGAACGATTTGGATATTTTATCTCAACTATAATGAATTTGCTGAGAAATGGTTATAAATTCGTGCTGTTTTTTCATGTTGGAAATTGAATAGTCCTAATGGCAGAAAAAAGTACTAAATACATTAGAACTGCAGTGATGTGCTGTGGCCTTCGGTCACCTCAGTACTTGGATTACAGCATTGTTGCGAATCATCGCTCCGTGGTAAATGGGAACTTTTGTTTTAGAATTAAGCAAATTTTCTTGACCTTTTTCCTAACAACCTATATAGATATATGGATAAATTAACTGATTTTTATAAAGCATCTATGTTCACCATTTGGGGGTAAAAACAAATGAAAATTCAAAGGCAAAGGATGAATTTATCAGAAAGAGATAAGAAATAGATGGCTCAAGTATGTAGAAATGTGGTAGCTTTAATATGTCAAAGAAATGAGAGAAGAAGACAATGATGTAGAATGAAGCAGAGGGTCTCACATTTGTCACCTGTTCTTATGTGTCCAAAACTCCATTATTTAATAAGTCCTTTAGCGATGCCCCGCTGTCATGAAATCTTTATAGAGCCAGTCTAGGAAGAATGCAAAGGAACGAAACAATGGACGTTCTGGATACACAACTCGTTACTTTGCTATGATCTGGCAAAATTCAAACCCCTACATTACCTCCCAGGCCCCTGCAGCAAACTCTGTGACTTCATGTGTCACCACTCCTATCCTCATTCTCCAAGCTCTAACTGTACCTCCTGCTTTCAGTTATTTGTATTTGCCCACTAGTTCTTACTGCAGTGGCTTTGCAGTGTCATTCTTTTTGTCTGGAATGCTTTTCCTTTGGCCGAATCTTTCCTATAATTCAGGTCTCTGCTCAGTTTTAATCTCCGCTCTCCCCCGCAACAGACTTTTGATCCTATCTAAAGCAGTCTTGCCCCTCTCCTTC
>NW_006493049.1:0-1331 GCF_000325575.1 Pteropus alecto | reverse complement strand
GCTCGCCAGGAGGGCGGGCATTGCGGGCTGGCCGGGCGTCTGAGCCCGGCTTGACCAGAGGGCCGCTAGGGAAGACCCTGGAATCTGACGAGGCGGGACGGGCAGGACGAGGCCTCTCTCCGTGCATGGACGCTGAGCAGCGCTCTGTTTTTATCTCAGGTTTAGAGAAATAGCCGGGTCCTTAGAGGCAGCGCTTACGGATGCTCTAGAAGATGCTCCAGGTAAGTTCCTTCAGGTGGCAAATGACAGGGTGTCGCTGAACGAGTAACTGAGCTCGCAAGTCGTCCAGACTGTGCACCCGAGGGGACCTTCACTCTTTCTCGTCGTACAGTCATTTAACCCTTTTTAAGAGGCGACAAAAAAATCAAATGTTTTGTTTATAGTTTCTTGCTCTATAGAGATGATAAAAGAACGTTTTTAAAATGCAGGAACAGACCCCATTTTCGTTCCTGAATATCAGTGGCACGGGGACACAGCCGTGGGGTGCTCAAGGGGTAGCGAACTACCTCGGGCTGCCTTCCCCCGTGGCCGAGCTGCGGGACCCCGATGCCCCCCGCCTCCCGTGCGTTACCTCCCACCCGGGGCTTGGCTCCCCAGCGTTGGGCCCTGGCCTGGGACATGGGCAGGTGACAGTGGTCAGGATGCAGACTTGGCTGGTAGGTCTGCACTCCCGATGGCCCCTGTCTCGTGCTGTGCTGTGGTCATTCCGGTGGCCACTCCCGCAGCGTGTGGCTGTGCCCACAGGGCTGCTGCCCTTCCGTCTCAGCGGCTCACATGCAGCCCCGTCGGGGATGCGCCCTGAGCCTGAGGGGTCGCGTCCGTGCGTCCCGTGCGAAAGCGGCCTCTGGTTTCTGAGTGGTAAGTCAGCCAGGGAGGGAGGGTCGCCTAGCGAAGCAGGACAGATGACACCAGTTCACAGTCGCTGGTGGCCGCCACCCCGACTCACGTGTGCCAACCAGGTGTTCAGGCCGGCTGCCGTTTGATGCCGGGAGGCGGGGCCGCAGCAGGTCAGGAAGCGCCTTGCCTCCTGTCCCCGTGCCGCCTCCCCTGACAGCCGACCACGGGGCCCTTCAGAGTGCCACCCCTTCGCTCCTGAGCCTGCGGCCCTCGACTGCTGAGGCCCCTCCCATGTGCATCTCTCTGCAGCTGGCAGCTCCTTCTGCCTCCTGGCCTCCCATGCGACCTGGAGCAGCCTGCAGGGCTGCTGGTCGGACACGCTGTTCCTGCCGTCGCTGGCTCATCGCCTGTGGAGGCTCACGCTGCAGATCCTGGCGCGGTTCTCGGTGTTCGTCCACGAGGTGAGGCTGACGGGAGTTAAACGTGCGTTGGGC
>NW_006493048.1:0-1334 GCF_000325575.1 Pteropus alecto | reverse complement strand
ACTGCCCCTCCTGTCCCCAAACTGGGGCACTGTCACACAGCGCGGTTTGATTCCAGGTCGTGGCATACTGCCATGTGACAGCCATGATAATCCACTCTCTTCCCCACTTTTAACATGCACAGGACATGTGTTTTCAAATAAATAAACCCACACAGTCTGCAAGGCTGTTAGAATTTATCTTTCTCTAAGGGGGAAGTGACTCCAGATAGGAATGAGAGAGAAATCTTCTTAAATGAAGGGATGTGAACATCCAGCTCTATGTGGAACCAAATCTTACAGAGAATAACGTGAACAAGGCACAGCAGGACTGGATCAGTCTATTTCGTTTATAACTATATCAATATTTTAACACGTTTTACAATTTTTCCTTCTAACAACATATAAATGAATTCCTTTAAATCTCAACAAGGAAGAGGCAGACTATGAAAGTTGGACAATGAGTGTAACAGTTTTTCAAAACCATATAAAGAAGGCATGTAACGTCAAGATTCTGATAAAATACATATATGCTTACACATAAAAATTTAGCGTAAATTTATGGCTAGAACTGGGTCTAGTATGCACAGATCTGGGTAACCTCTATTGTCACCATACTTCGCAGCTAAGATTACCACCGGAAGTAATCCCCTAGTGAAATCAAAGGAAAATGTGAGATCAGCTTGCCGAGCCAAAGCAGGAAGAATCAAACAGAACCTACTAAGTCTTGTCAGTGTGGAGAAGACCCAGCCCAGTCCACATCACAGACATCCAGACGAATGACTACACCGACGACGGTGTACAGGACGTCCCAAGGACCCACTGTGAGGGAGAGGGTCCCTCACCAGAGCCACAGGTTCCTACAGCTCAGTGACAAGATCGGAGGGTCACCTCTGTTACTATCTGCTCGAAATTTTCCATGAATCACTTGGCTATTCATATAGGTTTTCCCCAAAAGCGAGGGAACGTGACGGTCATGCTGACAAGAAGGAACTGGATCACACACTAACTGACATCGGCCGCAGAGGTTTGGGTTGGGTCCCCGGCTCTGCCCCCACTGCCATCCCCTGCCACAGCCACAGCCGTGCCTGTGCCTGATCAAGAGGCTTCATGTGAGGCTCCTGGCTCTGAAGATCAAGGCCAAGATGAGGCCACTCCACCCCGGGAAGCCCTGCAGCGTGGGCAGCCCCTGCCCCTCTGGCGGTCTTGACACAGAATTTCAGGGGCTCAACAGGGCCCCGTTCCTCTCAGACACGAGACCTGTGGTTAGAGACACTGCTGCCCAGTGGGAGCTATGGGGACTGAGCGGAGTTGGCACTGGCTCGGTGACAAAACGGAGTTATGATAAAAAAAAAAAA
>NW_006493047.1:0-1333 GCF_000325575.1 Pteropus alecto | reverse complement strand
CGCCTCACTCGGTGCGGCGCGTACGCCCGAGAAGCTGGGATTCCTTCGTGAGCGTAAGCTTAAGTGGCCCCGTGTCTTGGACAGCACAGGGTGGCAGGAGCCAGTCGTGTCTGCAGGACTGGGGCGCGGGGCGGGCCGAGGGCAGGGGGTGATGTCCGTGTCGTCACAGGTACTGTCCTGAGTGTCGAAATGACGCCAGCGAGGTGGTGCTGGCCGGAGAGAAGCTGAAAGAGAGTAAGAAGAAGGCGAAGATGGCGTCGGCCACGTCGTCCTCACAGCGGGACTGGGGCAAGGTGAGGTGGCCCTCGCCCCGTGCGCCCCGGCCACCCCGCATCCCCCGCACTCCGCGCCCGCTCACGCTGCTCTCCGTTCTGTTTCTGGCACGGACAGGGCATGGCGTGTGTGGGGCGCACCAAGGAGTGCACCATCGTGCCATCCAACCACTACGGACCCATCCCGGGGATCCCCGTGGGCACCATGTGGCGCTTCAGAGTCCAGGTACCGGCAGACGGGCACTGCTGTCCGGAGGCCCCTCCGCCCGGGGCCGCCAGCCCTCGAGCAGGTGGCGGCCCGTGCTGTCGGGGAAGAGGGTCTCATGACAGGCGTGTCACCTTCAGAGGGAGAGCCAGGCCGCCGGCTCTGCAGGCGGCAAAGGACGTGTGGGGTTGAGCGTCTCTACAGGCGCCGGCCAGAAGGTGCCACTCGCTTCTCGGTGGTTTCCGCAGGTCAGCGAGTCGGGGGTCCATCGACCTCATGTCGCAGGCATCCATGGCCGGAGCAATGATGGGGCGTACTCCCTGGTCCTGGCCGGGGGGTACGAAGATGACGTGGTAAGCGGGGCTTGGGGGGGGCTGGTATTTATTTTCTAATTGTAGTAAAATACGCATAACATAAAATGTACCGTTTAACCATCCGTAAGGGCACGGCTCAGCGGCATTAAGCACACGCACGTTGCTGTGCCACCGTCCTCACCGTCCGTCACCAGAACTTTCTCATCGTCCCAAACTCACCCTCTGTCCCCATTACACACTCACTCCCCTCCCCCAGCCCCCGGCTCCACCATCTGTGTCTGTGAATCCGACTTCTCTGGGGACCTCCTGTGAGTAGGATCACAGCGTTTGTCTTTTTGTGACTGGCTTATGTCACTGAACGTGATGTCCTCCAGGTTCATCCATGTCAAGCAGGTGTGTCAGAATATCGTTTTAAAGGCCTCATACTATTGCATTGCCTGGATGGACCACGTTTTTATCCATCACGTGTCAGTGGACCCATGGTTCGCTTCCTCCTCTTGGCTGTTGTGAATGATGCTGCTGTGAACACGCGTGTACAGATA
>NW_006493046.1:0-1332 GCF_000325575.1 Pteropus alecto | reverse complement strand
TTGAGGTGTATAAATTGTCACTGGAGATTGAACTCTTGGAACTACAGAGAGAAAAGGAGAGGAAATCCATTCTGGAGTCGTCCCTGTAAATTTTCCCAAAAGAGGGAAGAAAAGGTGCCTTGCTGCCTTCAATTCAATATGGATCACTTTAGTTGAACATCTCTACCAATGACTTGCACCAAAATTCATCATAGTAAATATTTAGAAAAAATAATTTGGTGATGATTATGTGCTTTGTAGAATAGTAGATCATCTTGTGGCTCACATTTTTGCTTTTTAGAACACAAAGTGTACATATTTTCAATTAAAAAATTTTACATCAAACATTGTTTTGTCCTTGTGGTCATTAGGACTCTGTGAATTGAAGTCCCTAAACATAAAGTTAATACATTTATTTTAGTATATGGGCTTCAAATATGGACTAGGCTTCACATTAATACTTCTCGCTGAATTGCCTTTAATGCACAGTTCTTCATATGCAAATCACTCAGGTCCTCAGCATTTAGATTATGTGGAAACACACCCCAAGGCCTTGTTTTTTCTCTCCTTATTTGAACAGAGTTATGCCTTTTTATAAACCCCCATGTACTTGGTCTCTTCCACGCCAGGGCTACTTCTTGACTTTTTCTTTACAAAAAGAGGATTTATGCTTGTGTCTGATCCCCTTATTTCATCCCCAGAGAGCCAACTCTAAAAGACTGATGAATGTGAATCCCACATGACAGCCACCTATGTATTACCAAGTTCTCCATTTGATCTACTCCTCATTTTCCTTAATACAAAAGTAAAAAGGCTTGAGCAACCATCCTATATCAATCACTTTTGATGAGAAATCCCATATCAATCACTTTTATATCTCAGGGCATTCTGGGGCTTTATTCCTTTCTCCAACTTTGCTTCCTCTGAAATCTCTCTCATTTGTGCCCCAGATCCTTTGGTTGTCCCATCTCTCTTTTGTACACAGAATTCTATGTGGAATATTGGCTTCTTTTGTTTAATGACCCTGAACATACTGTAATGAGGCAACAGTGTATAGCAGGATTTCACTGAATCATAGATATCACTGAGGGGCTTGAACTGCTAGAGAAACCTGTTTAACATGGAGGGTATCTACCCTGCTCCTGCTGCTAGGAATTCCTTTTGCTTAATGTTTATTTTGGATTTTCCTCAAGACAAGGATTTGTGGGTAACTAATTTCCTTGGGAGGTAGTCCTGGAAAGCTGTGTGACTGCGTCGGGTAAAAAGATAGGAAAAGGAGGACAACCTAAAGACGGAACATTATTGAGAAGGTCATTGCTGTAGCTAACAGAAGGTCAGCACCGCCTTCTGAGA
>NW_006493045.1:0-1334 GCF_000325575.1 Pteropus alecto | reverse complement strand
GCCAGGGGGTCTGTGAACCGGACCTGTCCTCAAACTGTTTTGCAATCACCTGAAGCATAGAAACTGACAGGCGAAAATACCCTCCTCCTTTTCAGCGGAAATGTGCAAAATAGACCAGCCAGCATCCCTTGGAAATGGTGGGTTCTTTATTTTTGTTTGAAGTTGTCCTGCCCCAGGCCTAAGAAGTTAGTCCCTGGGGAAGACCGGGGGTTGGAGACACCGCAGGGAGGCCCTGCGCTGGCCTGCAGGCTGGGCCCAGCCGGCACCACGCCCTGGCCATCTGCTCTGGAGGTTTCTAGGGCCTACATCTGGATGACAGGGGACGGTGAGGAGCGGGGTCGTTATCACCACCCCGTCCGCCTTGATTCTCAGAATGCGGGTGTGCCTGCGTGAGTTCATCCCATAGGGAAGCACCCCGTATCCCATCTCCAGGCCCGGCCAGCCACTGCACCCACATACCTTCCTGAGGCCCTGGGTAGGGTGACCCCAGGGGTTGGTGATCATGGGGTTCCCTCCCCCGGGGCGTTGGGTTCCCAGCTGCAGCTCAGAGCTTGTAACTCCCAGGAAACCTGATTACCTGCTGTCACGCTTTAATTCTCAACTGAAATGAGGTTGCGAAGAGGGTTACTCCCCTCTGTGGTGACACAGAGGTGCGTGGGCTCCCCAAGAACTGGGGCCAGGCCCCCAGCCCCTGCACAGAGCAGAGAGGGCTCAGCTGAAATCTTGGCACGAATTCCCAAGGGTCCTCCCAAAGCCCAGGGCCGGGGACTGTCTGATGTCAGCAGCGGAATTGCGAGTCGTGTTCCCATTAGCGGGTTTCTGTGGGGAGGGGAAGGACAGGGCACCCCGCTTATTACAGAAAGTCAGAACGGCCGGTGTTTTGTGTGACACGGCTGGCCAGACCCGCACTTAGGGAAAGCAACTTTAAACCATGGTGACAAATTAATATTAAAAGTGCTTCAAGGACAGGGATCTAATTAACACGAGTTAAAGAAAAGCCTTGAAGATTCTAATTTTATGGTCTTCTTAAATAAAAATTAACCCGATTAGAGTTCTCTCTTAAAGGTTACCTTTATTAAAGAGTTCCGAGCAATTTAACGACAATGGGTTTCGACAAGACAGCTTTCCGTCGGCACAGCCTCCCTATTTTTAAATTTTATGAGGTTCTTCTGGCAGAGTTTTGTAGCAGTTAAGATGAAAATCCAGAAGCATGGCACCCTCTGAAAGGAAGGAGGAGGAGGAGGAGGAGGAAAGGAAAATAATCAATTTGGTATCAAATTTATTCCAAAGCAGAGAAGTGCACATTTTTTTTCAGATGGTGGAAAAAAAAAAAA
>NW_006493044.1:0-1333 GCF_000325575.1 Pteropus alecto | reverse complement strand
CCAAGGTGCTCACAAAGCGCCCACCCTCATTTTAAGTCCCCCCAGTCCCCTCCCTGCTGGCCCCGGGAGGGGGTGCGACAACCTCCCCGTCACTCGCTGCTGCGGTGAGGGGCACGGACTTCACTTAGCTTCCTGTCCTCCGGGCCCGACAGACAGCGCAACCACGCTCCTTCCAGAAGCGATGTCACAAGTTTTAATTCCCCAGTCCGCAGAACAGCCACCTGGCCCGGTTCCCCCCGACCCCCGGCTGCTGCCCTGGCCCCCACCGCCCGCCTCACGCCACACGGCCCCCCGCTGTCGCAGACCCTGCTCCTTCAGGTGGTTCTCCGGGGCAGGACTTCGGCATGGCTGCAGACGGCTCCCCTGCGGAGCCCGCTCTGGTCAACAGGAAATACTTAGGGATCCTTGGCTTTGATGTCCCCAAGACAGCGGCCTACCTGGCCCCGGCAGTGGCCAGCGAGCCTCCGCCCCTGCGTTTCCCAGGCAGTGTCAGACCCCACTGCGAAGGTGCCCCAACTCTTGCAAACACACGTCCGGCTCCGAGTGACCCCTCGGTGGCGGCGGGTGTGAAGAGGCATGGCGTGAGGTCCCCCTCTTCCAGCTACACTCCGCCCGTGATATACACAGCGTAACACTTGCCATTTTTAGGTGCACGGTTCAGTGCCATCAAGAGCCTTCACTCTGCCGTGCAGCCATCGCCACCGTCCGTCCCCAGAACTTTTCCATCTCCCCAAACTGACACCGTGACCAGTGACCGCCGGCTCCCCGGCCCCCGCCCCGCATCCCCAGGCACCGGGCACTCTGTTCTGTCTCTGTGAATTCGACTGCTCTAGGCACCTCTACCTCTTGTCAGTGGCGTCATGTCGTACTTGTCCTGTTGTGTCCGGCTTATTTCTCCGAGCTGAATCTCCTCCGGGTGTATCCATCTTGTAGCCTGCGTGAGAACGTCCTCCCCTTTTAGGGGTGAGCGCTATAGCACCCCACTGTATGTGCAGACCCCCTTCACCCACGGATGGGCGCTGGGGTTGCTTCCATCTTTGGGGAGTGGGAATAATGCTGCCTGAACGTGGGGTGCAAATGTCTGTTCTGAGTCCCCTTTTCTATCTTTGACCCCTTCTAAGTTGTGCCCAGGTGGGGCTCAGGCCCTCAGTCGAAACCCAGACAGGAAGTGACCCATCTGGGCATTCTGCTGGAGCGAGACCGATGGCGACCCTGGCTCTGTCCGAAGTCCTGTGACCTCAGACACCGCACAGAGTACACACATAGACACATGCGGACAAGGATACACGTGCATGCACACAGAGACAGACACACATGCACACGTGCACACAGA
>NW_006493043.1:0-1332 GCF_000325575.1 Pteropus alecto | reverse complement strand
TTTTTGTTCACATTCTCTTTAAAATGAATGTGGTTGGATTCATTGATTTCTAAAACTTCTCTCCTATCCTATTAAATAATACTTTGATGTTTAAGGAGTTACTAAAGTGCTAGAGAGGTCAATTGCTTAAATCCAATAATTTATGATTTTTCTTCATTTTGCCATTTTACTAAAACTTTTAAATATCTACATTTTAATTCAAACGTTGTAAGTTAAAACTGATGCTCATGTGGAATCATTAAATTCAGTGGAATTAAGATGACATAGATAAACACATTTCTATTTTTTAACTGAATCCTTATACTAGATTTAATTCTTTTTTGTTGTTGTTGTGTTCTATGAAGTAAAAGGTGGTAAAAAATAATTATATTGTCCACGTCTAATAACTCTATAATTTGGTTTTCACTCAGAGACTATTAGAATACCTGACCTCCAAGATGCTGTTAATGCAGTTTTGAAATTTAATTCTGATGTATTGATTTTTTCCTAGGGGATAGGAACTCTTCCAAATGGAAAATATGATTTGTAGTTTATTCTTTCCTAGTAGGAAAAAAAGCCTAAAGGAAATTTTAATAAAATATTTAGTTATAAAATAAAATGAAAAGCAGAATTAGTCTGTTTATAATCACGCCAACCGATTAAAGTAAGGCAGTTAAGGTCATTTTGGCAGTCAGTTAATGCTGGTGGAGGAGAGATAAGACCCTGCTTTTGTTTGAAATATTGTTTAAAGTAAGAAAATTGTACAACTCACAAAATTAATTATTTCAACCACTAAATAGAGTTACTTAGCAAATCTACAATATTGTTAGAGAAGAGTATTTATAAATAATCTTTTACAACCCAAGTAATTTATTTCCTATAAATTACTTTTGTTTAAATGAGCAAGATAGGGAAGAAAATCTCCTAACCCTCAGGATCAAAGTCATCTCTTTTGTCTTAAATCCAACATTCTGACACATATTATTATAGAGCACAGCTACATGCATGTGTTTCCTTTATTGTCCACTTCATCACCAAACCCGATATATAAAACGTGGTAGACACTCGACAAGTATTTGTGGGATCAACCTGAATTGAATCTTGAAAAAATAGAAATAGTTTAAATTAGAATTCTGCATCATATTTCCTAAAACATAATTTGAAACTCGACCTCTATTTTATATTTGTACATATCTTATATGAATACTTTGCTTCTATATGTCTATAGTTTTATTAAAACCAAAGACTCATTTCTCTTATAAGCCAAAGGCAAACTGCTTTATGGAGGTGTCTTTTAGCAAATCTGGACTTTTACGTTATTATTCATACTGGCTTTTTTTTTTTTTCCTTTAC
>NW_006493042.1:0-1331 GCF_000325575.1 Pteropus alecto | reverse complement strand
GTGGCATGTTGTTGACTGTTTATGTCCCTCCACAAAACTCATGGTGAAGCCCCAACCCTAGTGTGGCTGTATTTGTTGATGGAGCCTCTAAGAAAGTAGTTAAGGTGAAATCATAATGGTAGGGTCCTGATTGAATAGGTTAGTGTCCTTAGAAGAAGAGACCCCAGGGATCTCTCTCCCTCTCTCCCTTCTTTCACACACCAGTGACAGGCCATGTGAGCAGAGGGAGTAAGGCAGCACCCATAACCCAAGGAGAGTGGCCTCAGAGGACATGAGCCCTGCCCTCATCTTGATCTCGGACCGCCAGCCTCCAGGACTGTGAGAGAATAGATTTCCGTTGTGTGAGCCACAGTCTGTGGTCCTTTGTTATGGCAGCCCAACCAGACTAACACAATTGATCTTTCTGTTTTTTATTCTTTTCATATAGCTATATATTCTTTTCATTCTTATGTCCATTCACCCACCGTCATGGGATGAATTGGCGATTCTTTGTCTAATTTCTTTAGACATTTGCCTAGGCCGTGGGGTTCCAGACTCTCTTTTCTTTCTAACAATTTCCGTTAGGGACAGTTGATTTTGATGTTTAACATTTGCATTACCAGTCATGTGAAAATATGTGCTGATGTACAAGAGTCACATTCTCTTTTAAGTAAAATAAGTTGTCTTCGTTTGTGGTTTTCTTCTCTCAATCGCTGGTTATATAGAAGTGTATTGGCCTATTTTCAAAAATATAGGGCTCATATTTATCTTATCTACAGAATTAGGTGCCTTATAAGGACTTGGATTGTCCTGCTTGCTTTCAAAAGGTCCCCAGGCTCAGGGTCACTAGCTGAGTGTCCATAGAGACAGCTCCTGTGCCTTCAGGGGTCCCTCCAGGGCCCCTCCCTGGGGTGTGTGGTGCGGGCACTTCCTGGGTTAGTGGAAGGCCAGAACAGCATACATGCTTGGCTCATCTGGGGGTACCTCTGATGCGGAGGAAGGGGGTATTGTCTTCCGTCTGAGGGTCAGGTGGTTCAGCTGGGTATAGGTCACATCCTGGGGGGCATCAGATGGAGTATCCTGTGGGCAGGTAGAGTGAGAGGCAGGTGTATGATTGGGGTGGGGAGAAACCAGGGCACTGGGAGCAGGAAGGGTCCACCTGACTGTCCATCTGCCTGTCCTCTCCCACTTGTCTGTCTTTCATGTCCAGCAATCCCTCTGACGGAATGGAAGGCACCATGACCACCCCTTGCCTGAGCTTTCTGTAGCTGAGCTAGGCACACGTCATTCCCTGGGGGTCTTTGTTGTCTGGGCTCTGATGGGGGACAACAGTGAGGAGTGGAACTCTCCTC
>NW_006493041.1:0-1329 GCF_000325575.1 Pteropus alecto | reverse complement strand
AAATGGGTTTACTCAGGAACAACAAAGAATTGCAATTTGGGGCGTTGAGTTAAATGGCAAACCGAGTGCAAGTCCGGAGAAATGAAGAAGAGGGACATTACTTTATGGTCTTGGCAAGGGCCGTTATAAAGGAATACCCATTCGGAGGAAAAGAAAAGTTTGAAATGAGTGACTTTTTATGGGCTGAGTTATGGTCTTCTCCTTTTGGCCGAGCTGTAACTGACCAAGGAAGAATCTTTTCTTTCTCCTGCTGAGGTAGTAATGTAGAATCACTTCCTGTTGGAACGCACGCTGCTGTCTCTTCCTCTTGGGGTCAGCGGTGTACCCAAGAGTGAGAATTCTCCTAGCCTTCGGACTCTGTTTTATATGAGGTTTCTGTTCATTAATTTGAACAGACAATATAGATTTTCTCCATCATGTTCTCCACTTCCTCCTGAGTCCTCATTAACAGAGTTCATAACGTCTGCATTTCTACTAAGAGTCTGTATGTGGCGATCCACGCCCCTTCTATCACGTCCTCAATATTGTTTCAGCTTCTACCTATGAACCAATTGTGATTCCAGATATTAGTTGGAGCAGTAGTACTTGTGAGTGTTAGAGATCTTTATATCTTCAGAGCCTGTGGTGTCATTTGTTTACAGAAGCTGTAACGAAATTAACAAGATGGAGAAATGTGTTCAGACAAGGACTTGATAGATGGTCCAATGTTTCAATACACTGAAATGGGCATCGGGTGAGAAATCATCACCAATCATGTTTTACTTGCAGACACATCTAGCCAAGCTCTACTCCTCAAGTAACAACTGAATACGCTTTTGCGAAGCCTCAGAAATGTCCGTTATTAGGGAATTTTGAGAGAATCTCTAGACCCTTAAACCTGAAACCTAAGGATAAAACGAAAGAGATTCAGGAACTCCTCGAACCGTATATAGACGTTGGTGTACATACACATATCAAAGCGGTAGAAGGTCTGTAGCTTTTAGTAATTTCTCAGAGTTCGTGGGAACTGCCAAATTATTTTCCATCCAACATTTTAATTTAACTTAATTTAACATTTTAATTAAACTGAATTACAATTTTTTTAATTAAATAGAATTAATGCAATACAGCTACTTGATCAGTTCTGCAATCAAGGCACTTGCGAAAGGTTATATATAAATGGTGTTCAGTGAAGAATTCAGAACCTAATCTAGAAGATGATTAAAATAGCTTTAAGTAGTAACTCAGATATTTGTATACTACAATTTTGTTAGCAGCATTATTCACAATAACCGAAGATGAAAAAAGAATCCACATGTCCATCAACTGATGAATGGATAAACAAAATGT
>NW_006493040.1:0-1331 GCF_000325575.1 Pteropus alecto | reverse complement strand
CTGTCTCCTCTGTCATGCTGCTCCACGTGGACCGCCTGGAGCGCCTGCACCTCCTGCTTGTCTCTGAGTCCTATGCGCTCACCGAGGCCTGGGTAAAGGTCTCCTGCAGGAAGGCTCGCCAAAGATTTCACCCTTGCTTTCTGGATTTCTAGGTACCTGAAGGCAGAGCTGTCTGTTTCGCTCCCAGTGCCATGTGCTTTGGACCCGCCGGCCGGTGCGGCTTCTTGGGTTTATCTTCCTGAGGGCAGGGCCTGGGATTTCTCCCTCGTGGTGACGCCCCCAGGGCCAGCGCCGGGCGGAACTCAGAGCAGTCACTCTGAAAGCTTGTTCTCGTCCCGTGTAGGTGGGTGCAGGAGTCCCTGAGGGACTCAAGCTGGCCTTGGGTGTCCGCCCTTAGCACAGAGCTGGGCGCGGGCTAAGGTGGGGCCGCCTGTGATCTCTGGAGTCGCAGAAGCTGCAGGAAGGCCCAGGCCTGGATTGGCAATACAGGGGCATCTGGTCAAGCAGGGTGCTCAGGAGGAAGCTCTGGATGGGGACAAGTGGGACAAGACCGCCTCTCAGGGAGGGGCTGTGAACGCCGCTTAAAACCCAAGCCGTCATCCCTCACTCTGGATGTCATGACTCACCAACTGCTAGCTGGGTAGTGGCTGGCATGCCAGTCCCCTCCCGGCTGCCAAGGAACGGGGCAGGGCAGAAAGCCATGGGCACTCGGAGGAGCGGATCTGCTCCAAGGGAACTGGCTCCGTTTGGCTTCCTGCAGGCTCGAATAGAGCTGGGGGTGAAAGGTCAGGCACGGCGGCTCAGAACTGCTGTGGTTCTGGGCAGCGAAGGTCGCCGAGGAGCCAGTTCCCCACCAGGCTGGCAGGACCGAGGCACAGAGCGTGTCTGGCATTCTTCCCCAGAGTTGACCCCATCTGCCCAGGCCCTCGCTCACGCTGTGGCAGTTTCCTGGGGCCAAAGCTGGTGCTGTCTCAGGCCAGCTGCGTTGGAACAGACCCCAGAATTTCCAGGATGAGACACACTGAGCTTTGTTCACTAGAATTTGATCGACTCTGACCTCCGGACGGGGACTGAGTCAGTCATCCTCAGGCCTTGAGCTGAGCTGAGCTGGGCTGAGCAATTCTAAGCTGGGGCCCGCGGGGACACCCAGCTGGAGCTCAGCTGCACTTGGCCCTGAATAGCTCACACGCAGAACCTATTCCCCAAAGCATGTTAGGCTGGTAGTTCTTAGCGAAAGACTATACTTCCCAGATTCCCTTGCAATTAAGGGTGACCACATGACCAAATTCTGACCAATGACATATGAATGAAAGTGTGGTATGCAAATTCTG
>NW_006493039.1:0-1330 GCF_000325575.1 Pteropus alecto | reverse complement strand
TGATGATGATGATGATGACGACGACGACTGGCCCAGAGAAGGCAAGAGGTCTTTCCTTTCAGGAGCTATTTATTCTTTCTGGAGCTGGAAACAGCCCCTTTCCTACCTGGGACGGGGTATTTGTAGAACCTAAAATTGCCTTTGGCTTTTCTTTCAGAATCAATGTGCTCTTTTAGGACAGGCACATTAAGCTAAAGTTTCCATCGTGTGGCTTCCTCAGAAACCTGCGTGGCACCTTATTTTTGAGGAATTCAATTGAGGCTTCTTTGTGAAACTACAATGGATAGATGAGTTTAAAATTATATTTATTTTATTTTTAATTATATATGTAATTATATATATACATATGTATATTTCTGAGTGGATTGTTTTTCCAAAAATGAAAGTTTCAAGGTTCTGAAAACAAAAGCGATTCTGCCAGAATGAGGTAGAAATTGGGAACCTCACAACTACTCATGAAAATCTTCCACTGATGGTTTCTGAACTCGCAGGAACAACGTGGAAATGTGGGGGGAAAAGGGATCCAACATTTCTTCCGGGGATTAGAAGTGAGTCCAAAATTGCAAGGACTTGGGAGAAAAAGGCTCTTGTTAAGTTCCCCTTTGAATAACCGAGCCCCTTTCTCTCTGAGCACTAAGTGTTGAGATGCAGCATCCTTACTGCTTAGAAACCCAACAAAGACTGGCTTGGTGGCTGCTTTGAGGGTTCTGTTCCATGTAGAATTTTAACCATGAAAAGACACAAAGATTGATTTCTTCCGAGTCCTTAACTGAACACCACGAAGGGAGAGAATAAGTGGGGAGCTGGGCTGCTGTCTCCCACCATTTGTCCTACTCCCATTCAGAATCTTGGAGCCATGTGGGCTGCCCTACCCAGCCCTTTTCTGTCTCTAGTGTTTGGAAATGTACCACAGGCTCAACCATCCAGGTATGGAGAGTGCTGGGCTCTGGAGAGGCCACGTGCTGCTGTGTAGAGAGAATGGATCTTTATTTAGTTTTGTAGCCTGGTGGTGCCACTTATATGCCGGATGTTCTAATCTATAAAATGGGATAATAATGCCTGGATTGAAGGCCAGCTATTAGGATGAGGCGAGATAATCAGGGATAGTGTTGGCGTAGAGTAAGAGCTATTTACATATTGTTGGTCTCCCCATTTCAGGTTTTATGGCATAGATATCCCACCCCTGATTTTTAGCACAGCTATCCTTCTGCCCGACTTTCAAAGCCTCCCAGACCATTCCCAGGTCCATATCCTCTGCCCTGACTGAGCAGGTCTCCATGATTTCTCCTGTTCATCTTCTCATTACACATGTGGATAATGAGCCATGCCC
>NW_006493038.1:0-1331 GCF_000325575.1 Pteropus alecto | reverse complement strand
AGGCTAATTTACAGTGCTGTCACCTTCTTTTGTGGTACTGCACGACAAGGAAATGGCGGTTTTATACAGAGGACATTGGAATAGTTAAACGAGGCCGCTCAGTGCTTGGACAGACCTGGGTCCCGACCCACTGCCCTCGGGGCTGGACAGATCAGTCAGTGGCACATCTGTGACGACGACAGTTCTGGCAGGTCAGGGATGTGCTTTGGGTGAAATCGGGAGACCTCAAACTACAGCCCCACTGCCTGTTTTTGTAAATAAAGTTTTATCGGGACACGGTCGCGCCCATTGATACATGAAGTGTCTTCCACGCTGTAACTGCAGAGCTGAACAGTTCAAACAGAACAAAGCTGAAAATACGGGCATGAACCCTGAGGACACGAGCATCCCAGCCTGTGGGAGGAGGATGAGCCCTCGCACTGTCTCCTTCGGAGGATGCAGCAAAAAGCTCGATTTTCAGAAGTGGCCGCGGCCAGCAGGGAGTATGCCACCACGGCCGTCCTCACTGCCAGTGCTCACTGTCACATGCTGCTGTGGCTCCCAACCCCAGCCTAGGGTCCCTCCCAAGTTTGCTCCCTGATCTGCAACTTCACTCATTCACTGAGTTTTAGCCTTCACCAGTGCTCAGGGGACCGAGAACAGCTTTCTAAGGATGGAAAACGTCCATTCGCTCAGTGGGAGAGGGACAGTGAGACCTCTATGCCAGTTTCTCGTTAGGCCTTCTCTTGAAAGGAAAGAACAATAATAGCAGTAACCAAGAATAGTAACCAATAATAGAAGTAAAAATAATAGTAACCAAGAGGAATCAAACGCGATACACCCAAAGTACTTATTCAGGGGATCCAGAACTCATTTTATCCGTATGTGATGCCAGTTTCTTTGTTTTCTCTCATCATGCAATCGAAGAGAAATTTAAAAATAAAAAGGCAAAAATTAAAAAGACACTATAGTTTTTAAATTGCTAAAATGGCTTCAGTGAACTTAATGACGTAAGAAATTATTACCACTAGTAAAGAGGCAAGCGGGTTTATTTTTGTTCATTTGTTTTGTTTTGTTTTTCAAGTTTAAGTCTTACGTTCAAATTTTTAATCCACAATGCTGAGAAGAACACTGGGGTGCAATGTTGAAAATTGCAAATAACAAGATCTGAGTTTCATTATAACCTGCTAATTAGTACAACGACACACAGTGACAAGAGATCAGCGAGAACAGTCTTCTAATCAAGTTGAGGCCTGTAGGAACCAGCCAAGAATGCCTCAAACACCACAGAAAGATTAACGCCAAGCACTACATTATAACATCTCCCCTGGACACAGTTTGCTTTCCAAAAA
>NW_006493037.1:0-1331 GCF_000325575.1 Pteropus alecto | reverse complement strand
ACACACACACACACACACACACACACAATCTTGACCTAATAATTTAAAATTTTTTTTCATGCCTTTGTCTCAGTGATTTGTGACAAGTGTGAAGCTATTTCCAACATGTTATTAATGACTTATAAAGTGGAAAGCGTGTCTGTCAAAACTAAGCTTAGCTAGTCTGGTGGCAGGCAGTGCCAAGAGGCAGCGTGAACTCTAAGTTTAAAATACAAAGAACTATTGATCTTGACAGTAAAGAATGCCTAGAAGATGAAATTGATGTGGAATGAATCTGATATTGAAGTATTGTCTTAAAATCTTGGAAAGCATGATAGGAAATTCAATTGTGTAACCAAAGGGAATTAGAGAAAAGGAACAATTTGGTAGCAATTGTTCCTTCAAACATATATTTTCCCATGTAGGTCAAGCTCACTTGGCACATAATTAGTTACCCTGGTTTCTCACTTCTTCCTTTAATCAATTTCCATAATGATTTAGCTTAATGATTAGAAAGTTTTGAATTCATGTGAAATCCAAAACAAATCAAAAAAGCTGTAGAAATAATGTGATTCCAGATTACAAAAAAGAACTTTGTTCCAGGACTTGGAGAGAGTTAGTATGACAACTTTAAAGCTCTGAGTGAGAATCTAGACACTGCAATGGGAAGCCATGACCCATGGGCAAGCAGTTTAATCTTAGCCTTTTAGGTCCTTTTGCTGTAACACGTGAGCGCGATAATTCTCAGCCCATTATTGTTGTTCTGAAGCATAAATAAGATATGCCATTGTGTCAGGCACATATAAGAAGACAGATTCATTTTGACTTCTGTTTGAGTAAAACTGTCGTTTAGCTCATAGGATGGAACAATTGTGCAAAGCCAGGAGGAGAAATGTCTGCAGTTATATTTTAGACATGAAGAGACATTCTTAGGAGGGTTAGGTTACTTGCCCTAGACATCAAGAAGCAGTTAAAATTCACGTCTGCTGATTTTTGGCCTAGCGTTCCTCTTAATTTAACCACTCCTAGGTTTTCCGATAGTCTATTCATGGGCGAAGATATTTTTTCCCCTTTTCTTTCCCAAAGGCCTAACTACACATTCAGTGACCTATTTAGGCAGCAGCTCCTATGTGCTAGGCATTCTTCTGCCAGCAGCAAGCTGTAGAAGAAAAGTCTCTGCCTCACGAAGCTCATACTGTGGTGGAACTGATTCGTTCCGTCAACATTCATGAGTGTCATTGCATCCTAGGCACAGTCTAGGAACTAGAGATTTAACAAGTCCTTGTCCTGACCTTGTGGGTGAGGAGACTACCAGAGAAGGCCTAGCGAAGACGTGGCAGGTTAAGGGTCTG
>NW_006493036.1:0-1330 GCF_000325575.1 Pteropus alecto | reverse complement strand
CACACACACACACACACACACAAACACACACAACCCCGCAGGTGAGAGAGAGAGAAGATTATGTTCTCTGCTGAAAAGTTAACAGCAGCTCTCGTCGGGTGGTGGTAAGATTAGAAATTATTTTTGTTTTCTTTTCTGTGCTTTACTGCGTGCTCCACATTTTCTCCAAGGAAAGGGCATCACTCTTGAAATTAGAAGATAAAGTACAATAAACATAATTAAAAAAATATTTCTAAGCTGCCACATCCTTCCACTGATGGACCAGATGTGAGGGGCAGGGGCCCGGGCATGCCGACCTCCCAGAGCTCTCTGCAGGCTCATGATTTTATGACACGTCAGCTGTTCCGAATTCCTACAGCACCTGCCACAACAAAAGGAGGCCCTTTGCTGAGCATACTAATGCGATCGCACAAGCCTCTACAGAACAAAGAAGCCAAAACGAAGAGGTCAGTAAGCCCCGCTTGGACAGCGTCCATCCCACCCCAGCCCGGGCCCTCTGGGGAGGTAGCGGTCCACATGTGAGGGAGGACAGCTATGTTCAGAGTGAGTTCCTGCTGCCTCCCTTTCGTCCAATCTGGTGGTCTCCTCCCTTCTTTTTCTGGTTCCCTGCCTCCCATTTGGCTCACATCTTCACTTCGGCCTCAGACAAAGAAGCGTTCAGCATCTGCTCATCTCAGGACGGCTCTGCATCCTCTCAGGAACCCAGCTTGGCCCCACACATCACAGCTATGCCTGGGAGAGGGGTTGGCTTCCCAGAAGGCGAAGGCTACAGCGGACCGGCGGCCCTCAGTCCTTTTAGCCTCCCTCTGCCCACGTCCTCACACTAGCTGCTCTTTTCTTGACCGGTCTTCAAAGTTCGCCACCCTCCACGTGGCTTCAGGGAGAGCGGGCATGCTGCTGTCCATTTCTTTGTGTTCTAGTATCTTTTCAAAATTGTCCATTTTCCCCATGTGGGGAACGCTGAGAAAGGACAGTATGCCCCTCTCCCTAACCCCTCACTCACTCCTTCCCAAGGGGAGAGGAATGGCCAGTGGGTTTGGCCCAAGCTTAACACTCATGGGGACATGTTTGCTAGTAGGTGAGGTCACTGTGCATGCCTTAAGGACGGGGTTCGTCTCCACTCTTCCTTGTGCTTGGGCATGGCAAGCTGTCTCCCACCTTTTTCCTTAATGTAGGAAGCACTGCCCTATCGAGAATTCTGTCCTTCTTCCTCGGTGTAGGTGGCATCCCCTGAATGCTCCCTTGAGTGATGGAATGAAGTGAGTCACCTAGGCAGCTGGCTGGCTAAATGCACCAAGAGTCCTGTTGTTGACCAGTTATGTGTCTGTCT
>NW_006493035.1:0-1329 GCF_000325575.1 Pteropus alecto | reverse complement strand
CTTCCTTCCTTCCTTCCTTCCTTCTTCCTTTTCTTCTTTCCTCTCCCTCTCTCCCTCCCATCCTCCCTTCTTCTCTTTCTTCCTTCCCTTTATGAGTAGCTGATGCTAAAATTTAAATGTAAATGAAGAGGACCTCAACTATCCAAAACAATCTTGAAAAAGAAAAATGGAGAAGACTCATACTACCTGATTTCAAGACTTTCTATGATCCTACAGTAGTAATACAGTGTGTTTGGTTTACAGATAGACATACTAATTGAAGGAACAGAACAGAGACTTTAAAATAGACCCACACTTAACCAGTCATTGGATTTTCAACAGAGCAATCCAATGAGGGAAAGGCAAGACTTTTCCACAGTGGTGCTAGAGCCACTGGATAGCTATATGAAAAAGAAAATTAAACCCTGATCCATGCCTCATGCCATACACAAAAGTTAATTCAAGATGGATCATAGACCTAAATGTAAAGCTAAAACTGTATGGTATTTAGAAGAAAATATGATTATCGTGACAATAAAAGTTTTAAAAGAAAGCAAAAATCAGACTTTCTCAAAACTAAACATCTCTTCATCAAAAATTATTGTTAAAAAATAAACAGAAAAGTTTCGGACTGAGAAAATATTTGCAAAATGTACATATGACAGGATTAATAAAGAACTCATAGAATTCAACAATATCAAGAAAAATAATACAATAAAAAACTGGAAAGATTTGAGCAAACAGCACATAGAAAGTGCTCAACGTTGTTAACCATCAGAGAAACGGAAATTAATACCCCCATGAGATAGCACTACACATCCTTCACCAGAGATAAAATAAAACTGTCAGAGAGAATGTGAAGCAATAGGAACTCTCATATGTTGTTCATGGAAAAGAAAAATGGTACAAACACTTTGGAAAAGGTCTAATCATTTCTTATAAAACTGCACATTTGATTACCTTATAACCCAGTATATTGGGTTGAATAGTATCCCATCAAAACTCATGTCTACCAGGAACATATGAATATAGCCTTATTTTCAAATAGTCTTTGCAGATATAATTAAGTTAAGGTGATATCCTACTGGATTAGTATGGGCCTTAATAAAATGACTGGTAACCTTACAAGGGGAGGGAGATTTGGATACATAGAAGAAAGAGAGCTGTGTGACCACAGAGACAGAGATTGGAGTGACATAGCTCTAAGCCAAAGAATGCTAAGGAGTGCTAGCAACTACTAGAGGACAGGAGACAACCCAGGCAACACGTTGATTTAAACTTCTGGTTTCTAAGCTGTGAGAATAAATTTCTGTTGTTTAAGCCTCTCAGTTTGTGGTAATTTGTTACAGC
>NW_006493034.1:0-1330 GCF_000325575.1 Pteropus alecto | reverse complement strand
AAAAAAATCTTGTGTTACTGTTATTGATTTTATATTGGATATTTCTTAAAGGAAAAGTGAAATATATATTTATTATATATATATTTACAATAAAAGCCACTTATATAATCCTACACAATGCTTTCTACTGGCCATGGATGGTGCTTTGCATGTCATTCAGGTAAGGAGGGGGATGGGAAGGAATTACAATTTACATTTAACTATATGCCATAGGCAGACTCTGAAGTAGGTATTATTGTCCCAATTTTATAGATAAAGAAACTGAGGTCCAGAGCTGTGAGTTGCCCAAGGTCACAAGGTGGCAGAGCTGGAACTTGGACTTAGGTCTGTCTGACTCTGAACTTGTGCCTTTTCTTCTTCTTCACCTCACTTCCTTTCTGGTTAGGTGAATGATTCCACATCAAATGTCTCATCCTAGCTGGTCAGTAGGGACTAGAGAGGGGTCTGCTGTCCTGTTTAACATGCGTTAAGTGAGATCTTAGATGCAGATGTTAGATGTAGACTTACTGAGATTATATGAGGACACCAGGGTGTCAAGAGATAAAAGGTCCAATTCAAACTACCTCATTTGCTCTTTTGTCAAATAAGATTAATATTCCCTGTTTTATCTGGTTGAATAGGGATCAATGGGAGATTTCTGGGTGTAAAGTACCGGGTCAGAGGGGTTAGTCTCAGAGCTCCATGAGTGTCGGAATGGATGGCCACCTTCTGGGACTGTGGAAAAGTGATGGGGAATAGGAATTTGATGGAATCTACCCTCTAATGCATTTGCTTCATTCAGACCACATCTGTAAGGGGTTAGACTTTAGCAAAGATCTAAAAGGAAATCCATTCTCCTATGCTGTTGTGCTAGAAGTTTTCTACCCACTATTCTTCCTGAGTGCTCAGTTGACTCTTGAGAGGGAGCACATTCTGAGGAGCTGTCATCCTGCTATTGGCTTGCTCTTTGTGAGAGCTGCTGGTGTGTGCTCTGCCTGTTGCTGCTGTGCCTATTTCCTGGTTCGTATCCCAGTCTAGGCTCAGACTCAGCAGCAAAGCCTAGACCTGTCCTAGTTGACACCTAGAATATGAGGCAGGTGGCAAGAGTGACTGTGCTCCTGACTCTGGGTGAGTTGTTTTGGAATTAAGAGGCATTGGGATCTAGGTCTGAACAGCGATCTATAAACCTACCTGCTACCATTGCTGTTTATCCAGATGTTGAGGGCTGGCTTTGGGAGAAGGGGGTCTTACTTTTCTCCAGGGAGTTCCTCAGCATTTATGTAAAGGGTATCTTTGGGCAATAAAGATGTTCTGGATTATTGAGCCAGAGACATGGGACAGATATATTAGA
>NW_006493033.1:0-1323 GCF_000325575.1 Pteropus alecto | reverse complement strand
AAATGAGGTGGAATTCACGTGAAATATGTCGCAAGATAACGTGAATCTCGCAATATTCACGTGGCTGACGGGTGTCTAACAAGAGACGGGGCTAAGGGCATCTCAGGGAGATCAGGTGACAATGGATAATGGTGTGGCGCTCACTTTTGAATTACCCTTCTACATCTTTGTAAAATTCACATAAACACTGAGAAATGGGTATTCCCTGTGTGATAGAGTATGGCCCAGACACCCACCTAAATGCCCTGCAATCGAAAGGTCATGTGCGCTTGTGAAACTGACCGTTTGGACAGAGGTAGAAGTGGCCAGCGTGTAATCCTTCGTAAGACTGAAGGGTCTTCTGTTGTCTGGCAAACTCTTTTAAAGCAGTGGAAGCAGCAGTTCCACAGGTGCTGCATCAAATACATGTGACTGTGTCTCCTGTGAGGAAGCTACTTGAAAACAATAGAAACAGCAACCGCAGTAGCTGTATTGTAGGAAGAACGCTGAGTCTTTGTGAGGAGACATCTTACAGGCCCAGAGAGCAGCTGCCTCTGAATTCTTCTACAACAAACTGCAGACTACAATTTTCGATATCGAATGGACTAAGGACCATGAAAAGAAATCGATATATTGAAATTGAGACAGCTTCTGGAACGTGTTCTGAGAAACAGGAGTCCAGCCATTCAAAATGAGGTGGAGGTCAAGTAAAATCTCAGCGATGTAATTAGGGAATGACAAGGATTTTACTTGAATACGCAAAGGTTTCACGCTGCATACAAGAGACTGACCTAAAGGCATTGCTTGAGGTTCTTATGATGTTGGGAAACTCTACAGCGCTCCTTATGGAATTACACTCGAACTTTGGAGTCTGGCTTCTGCATTCTTGTTCCTGTGAAGAGAGTCTTGGCTTGGTGTCATGGGCATAAGTCTCCATTCTAGTATCCTTTAAAGGAAGCCAAGCTTGTAGCTGTGGGCTTAGGACTACACTCGACATTTGTTCAAATAGAACTAGTTTGGACCTTTGGCTCAGAACACCACCTGGTGTCTGTTCGGAAATAAGAGAAAAAATGCTTTGGGCCTACGTCTCTGCTCTACCTCCTGGAATAGAAAAAGGGATTTGAACTGCAAGCCAAAGTCAGCCATCTCGCTCCTGAGAGCAATTCCAGACCTGGAGCCACGGTCTTAGTTCTACAAGAAAGATATCCTTATGAGTGGAAAGACCGGCCTCATAGTTTAAAGTCTCCATATACTAATTGTCAACGAACACATGCTTTTTGGCTTTGGACCAGTGCTGCGTTGTGTTACCGTTAGGAAGAGACTGGCTTTGTGTCATGGGCCCGT
>NW_006493032.1:0-1328 GCF_000325575.1 Pteropus alecto | reverse complement strand
TGCCTAACAGCATGGGCTCCTACTCACAAAGGCTGATCAAATCTGTCAGCTGCAGAGTCTGATACCAGCCAACCTTTATTAACAGAATATGGATGCCATCACATAGATTCGTCTCCCCCTCTCCTTTCTCTAGACAGATTTTTCTAATATGACATTGTTCATATGTCCTCTTACAAGGTGGTACCATGATAGTAAGCATTTATTCAGCCTTGTTACAAAATGGTGATTAGCTTGATAAAACACCATTATAATTGAATTTGTATTACTCCCCCTATTCCTCACTCCTGCTTCTCTGAAATTATAACCCTTGAAATGAAATGGTAAATTGCAAAGCTCTTAGCACCTGGCCCTATATGTACTTAGTTCTCTACAAATCAGTTATTAGCCTATATGGTAATGAGAGAGGTCTGGACCACAGTTAGATTTAGTAACCCTCTTTGGTTTGCACAGAGATTGTAACTGAATCCACAAATAATGAAAACAGTGGTAACAACCTTGGCTGCACTTGGAAAACATCCAGAAAGCTTTACAAAAGCAACTGATATATAGAAAAGCAACACAGTCCCCAAGACTCTGACTGAATTGGTATAGAACTTCAGCATGCATTGGAATCGCTTGGAGGGCTTGTTAAACCAGATTGCTGAGCCCTAGCCCAAGAGTTTCTGATTCAGAAGATTAAGAATTTACATTTTTAACATGTCTCAGGTGATGCTGCTGGTACTGTTGCTGGAGAAAAGATTCATAAACTTATAAATATTTTCCTGCAGGATAAGCACTCTTCTACTATGGTGGTTTTGTTAGAGTAAAATTAATAAGTGTACTCCAGCTGTCCTCATTAGAGATTACACCAATTTTTCTAAGCTCAAAGCTGAGAATGAGAATGTGTTGATGAGAAAAACTCCAAGACATGAAAAGTGAGTTTTGATATGAAGTGCAGCTGTCTAGAGGAACATATGAGACCACGAAGTGACAGAACAGCCACTGGTTTCACAGTCTTGCTTAACCTGAATGTGTTTCGAGATAGAGAGGGTTAGAGCCAGTAAGAACAGACCTTAAAAAGGAAGAAGTTGGCTGTGGTTTTGGAAAATGATATGATTTGGGTCTTCCTCTATGCTACATAAGGAAAGAAATGTTTATTGTTTTTCATGTGGAATGGTATAATATGATTATTCATTGAGCTTATTTTCTTTACTGTCAACTTTAAGATTCTAGTCTATTTCTGATAGTTGCAATTTTTTTTAATTGTGAATCCTGATAATAAATGCTGAAGGGTGAATTATACTGTAGTTACAGGTGGACACATTCAAGAGTCTCCTAATTTAAAAAAA
>NW_006493031.1:0-1330 GCF_000325575.1 Pteropus alecto | reverse complement strand
CAGACACGCTCAGAAACGTGCAAAGGGGTGTGCAGGCACGGACATCACAGCCTTGCTTGCGGTGGCTAAGAACCAGAAACGCTCTCTGCCTGTGGGGACTGGCTGCACAGGTTCTGGTTCATCTTTTCGCTATGTATCAGAAGAACGGAGCACAGCTTTACAAAAAGGTGCAGCTACAGGTCTGGATGTAGACAAAGATCTATATCGTAAGGGGGAAAAACACCGCAGCATAAGATGTCTTAGAAGATCCCATTGGCTAAAAATAATAAACATGCTGGAACGGTTACTTACAGTGGGAGGCTTTTATTTTTATTTCATACTCGTCGGTGCGGTTCGAATTTGTACATTGAACACGTAGTGTTTTTTATAGGGACATGTGGCGGAGGTATTTAGAGCTGCCCGGACACCCACGTACCCCTCCATCTCTCCCTGCAGTAGGCTTGTCCCTTGCAGTGACTAGTTCTGGCCAACAAACCGTGAGTGGAAGTGAGGGGTGTCCCTGCAGCTGAGGCCGTGGCAGCCCCTGGGCGCACCCCTCAGCACACACTTCCGTGACTCCAGATGGGGTGCCGTGGGGTGGGGGAGGGTGGCCCGTCCTGCCTGGCGTCTGTGTGAGTGACAGGACAGTCTGTGTCCTTTTCAGCCCCTGTGAGTCGGGCTGAGTTGTCATCGCAGCGGAATGACAGAGAAACAGTAGACAGAGAAACGCAACGGTACAGGAAGATGGCGCCTCCCAGGACACTGACCCCAAGGTCTCCAGAGGAAACCAGCCCACAGGGGTCTGCGGAGTCAAAGCTCCTTGCCTGGGCCCAGGGTGGGCTTCTTCTGTCCACGGAGTCTGCAAGGCTGTCCTGCACACCAGAGGCCTTGGTCCCCCACACGGAGGGGAGACAGGCTAGCTCTAGTGACAGGACACGGTCGGCCGTAATTGACCCCGAGGTGCCTTGTGATGGGGGAGCATCTGGCTGCCTTTCTGCAGCTTACCCCTCTCGCTGCCTTCCACCTCCCTGGAGGGCCACCCACTTCCCCAGGGACGGGAGCCCCAGACACCAGAGCGTGGCCTGCCCCTGGGCCCTGGACACTCACCACAAACCGACTGCTGACCTTCTCCAGGATGCGCTTCTCGTTAAGGGCCATGGACTCGCCTTTCCTCTTCTTGACCCTCTTCTTCTCCAGGCGCTTGCAGGCGTACATTTTCCCTGTGGCCCGCACCTGGCAGGCACACACCTGGGGCGCAAGAAAGGAGCCGAGGGTACGGGGCCCGTGAGGCCCGCCGGACGCGCCTCCGCGGCCAGGACGCTGGGTCTCAGGCTTGGGGACTGACGGGGCC
>NW_006493030.1:0-1330 GCF_000325575.1 Pteropus alecto | reverse complement strand
CCCTGCCCCCGCCCCGCCCTCCATTACTGTGAGCCTGTTTTATGTCTTTGAGCTTTAACATCTTTGTCTGCTAATTCTAACCTCTAGGTCACCTAGGTTTGGATTCTGTGTATTGTCTTTTTTATGAGAATGGGTCACATTCTCCTGTTTTTGTGTGCGTGTGTATTTGAGGTAGCTTTGAATTTTATTCTGGATGTTGAATGTTGTTGAGACTCTAGAATCAGTTATATTACTCTGAGGGTTTTTTTTTTTTTCTTTTCTTTTCTCCAGCTGGCAGTTAATTAACTTGGTTGGACTCTGCAACCAGGTGGTTGGTGGCAGCTCTTACCTCAGTTTAGTTTTATTATCCTTAGTTGGAGTCTGTCCCACACATGTGTGGTTCAGGGATCAACCAGACATTCGAGGAGTCTTTATTCACAGAATTTGGGGCTCTCTCCTTTCCAAGATTCCCACCTTAGTTCTAGCAGCTGTGAGTGCTCTGAACTTGGCCTTCTGGTTCTTCAGGCCAGAAAGACTGGATTTTCTATTGGAGTTTTACACGCCCTGCTCAGTGCCAGCTTGGCCCGTCTGCAGGCTAAATGTTATTAAAAACAGATAACTAACTTTGTACTATTCCCTTTTTTCCAAGAGTCAAATCCTGTCCAGAATCTGCATTGCTTTTGTTCACTCTCCAGTGCCTTCAGGGTTTTTTTTTTATTTGTTTTGTTTTTGATCTAGAGTTTAGTTTTGTTATCTATAGGAGAGTTAGGTCTGGTAAGAGTGATTTTTTTTTTTTTTTTTTAAAGAAACAGGGAAAGATGAACCCTGTGCCTTATTTTTCGTATATCAGTAGTGTCTCTAAAAAATAGTTTTTAAAAGCTCTGACTCATAGGATACCATGATCGATTGATTTTTCTCTTTCTCTCATACTTGTTTAATAACATTGGGATTAAACTGTATAAACAGCTTTGTAGTTTGTTTTATTTATATCATATATTATGAACATGTTTTCATAGTCATTGCTTTTTAATGGCTCCATAGTATTAAATCATATGCATTTACTATAATTTAATAAATTTCCTATTCTTAGACATTTAGAGTATTTTATATGTTATTTTTGAATCAGAAAACAAGTAAAAAAATACCTACTTGGCAATATGTGATAGTTTTTTTTTGTCTTTTTTTTTTTCATTGTATCACTAGAAAACAGATTACTCTTTAGTTGAATGAACAAGAAATTGGTTTATGCTTAAAATACAGACTCATGGAGGTTGTGGTGAAGCCATCAGATTTTTAGCATATTGGAGAGAAAATTACTTTATCTAGCTAGAGTCAAGAAAGTATTCTTGGT
>NW_006493029.1:0-1327 GCF_000325575.1 Pteropus alecto | reverse complement strand
CTGCCTCTTAATATATATTTAAAAAGTAAGAAAAGTGGAGAGAAAAAAGACTTAACCAGCTATGAGACTATACTATTAAGTCACCATTTTCAAATAAATATAATATTAATGATACAGCAAATAAATCAGTGGAACAGAAGAGAGAACACAGTAATAGATGTTAGTATACGTATAAAATTTTAATGTATGACGGATAGTTCTATTTAGTGGGAAAAGGATAATTATTTAATACATGATACTGATACAACTGGCTATCTACATGAAAAGAGTAAAACTGAACCTCTATAGCTCACACCATATAAAAATAAATTCCATATGTATTAACGACTTAAATCAGAGAAAATCCAGGAGACTATATGTACAATCTAGGAATGAGAGCATTGTTTTAACCAAGACTAACCAGAAACAATGTATGATAGTAATTGGATCATATGAAATGAAAAAACCTCAATATGGTGAAAGTTAATATAAAAAGTCAATGACAAATTATATGTTAGAAAAAAAGTGAATATAGAAGATAAATAATTAGTATATTACACAAACTGCTCTTAAAAACTATCAAGGAAAATTCCAATCATGCAGAAGAAAATTGGCAAAATCTATGAATAGGTAATTCATAGAAGAGAAAATTAAAGCATTTGACTTTTAAATTTATATCTGATTTCCTATTGCTTCCAGATTCATGTGATAACTCCTTATCTTCTTTTCCAAAACCAGTTTCTCTTAATCCCCTTAGACTACGGTATACTCGTATCATTAAAGACTCTCAAGCAAAGAGGTTCAGAGACCTCTGTGACTTCCTTCTCTCCCTACCCTTCCTCCCAGCCAGGTGTCCTCCTCCCTAGTTCTGGGCAGTCCTCTCAACCCTGATTCTTACTTTCCATCGTGACCATGGAGATGGCCAAGTTGACAAGCATGAAGCTTCATTTGTTTTCACACCCTGCCATTTACCAGCTATGTGGGAAGAGGCATACTACTTTTTGGGGCCTTGATTTTCTCCTCTGTAATATGAGACACTTACACCTGCTTTTTGTGGTCACTAAGAAATTGACAGAAATAATTGCTATGCAGTGCTAACATGGTGTCTAGTACACATTAAGACCTTAAAAATTTTAGTTCTCTTCACTACTTCAGTTTTCTATGGTTAACCTAGGAACTGGGTTACTGACAAAGACATTTTCTAAATGACTACCTGGCTCCAATCATTTGATGTTTGGAACACCTCCATTCATTGCTAACAGTTTAATTTTGCTAAAACACTGCTTTTATTATATCATGCTCCTGATTATCAATTTTCAATGATTCCTTACTGCCTTCAGGAAAAAAA
>NW_006493028.1:0-1329 GCF_000325575.1 Pteropus alecto | reverse complement strand
GTGACCCCCCCCCCTCCCCGCCCGTTCCCTCAGCCCCCTTCCCCTCACCCCGCCTTCCTGTCACGAGGCCCTCTCCCCATCCTGTCCCCAGCCCCTGCCCCCACACACCAGCCTGGGCCCCTGCAGCCTGCCCTTCTGGAAGTGGGGGCCGCCGTGTGGGCCACGTAGGTGGGGGCACCCTGGCTCAGGGGGCGCTGAGCTCCCTTCAGGGCTGTGCAATCCGGGGTCAGTGTCAGTCCTGAGCTGGACGGGCCCTGTCCCGTGGTGCCTGCCATGCGCTCGGCTCCCCTGGCACTGGCCCGGCTGGCCACAGCACCCCGGGCCAGTCCCTAGCAGCTCGGTGGCAAAGTGAGGCCCAAGGACACCTATAAGGGCCTGGCACCCTTCCCCGGGGCCACGAGGTCAGAACTGTTTTTATAATATTCACATTATTTGCCCTTCTCGCAAAAGAGCACGACGGAATGTTCCGGAGGCTGCGTGCCGTGTGGTGACGTCAGCCTGTGACAGCCCCCGGGACGCATGCTCGAGCTTAAGCGATCCCAGTTCATTTCCTCACACGACCGACGTCAGTGGACACGGTCCCACGCAAACAGCCCTCGGGGCCTGAGCCCAAGCCTGAGGAGTGGCGTCCGGGAGCGTGCTGTCCCCACCCGTCTCCAGTCCCCTGGCTGCTCCTCGTCCGCCTCCCGGGTGCCACTTGACTGTCACCACTCAGAGACCAGCCCCGCCAGACGCTGGCGCTGCTCGGTGCCCGCGTGGAGCACAGTGCCACGATGCTGTGTCTGTCTGTCTGTCTGTCCGTGGACGGTTTATCGGCCGCCTCCCCTCCTGGAGCAGGCTGACAGGGGTATAGAGAACAGAGGGGAGGACCCTGTCTGTCTGCGTCACAGCCACGTCCCCAGGGCCAGTCACCGGGTTCGCGCTCCCCCGGAGTGCTGAGCTGCTGACGACTGGACAGGCCCGGAGCTGTGTGCTGGACACGTGGTCACACTGTGCCTTCCCCACCTCCCGCTCCCGGCCGCCCGTCACCAGCAGCCCGTCCCAGCCCACGTCACACCCACCCCCTGGGCGTCCGAGAGGTGCAAGCAGAAGGACCCCCCCAGAGAAGAATAAGCCCCCAACGAGGGCCTGGGGCTTCTAGGAAGCAAGGCAGAGTCTGAATATGGGTTGTTACCCACCCCCCAGCCCCAGCCCCAAATCCGAGACCTGATTGATGAGACCAGCCGTCGTGCGCATCTGGCATGCCGAGCGCAGTGCGTGTGCCCCGTGGGTCACCACGTGGACCCCGTGTGAGGCCGGGCGGCGTGCTCACTTCCTGCGGCCGTCCTA
>NW_006493027.1:0-1326 GCF_000325575.1 Pteropus alecto | reverse complement strand
GTGAGCTCATAGCCAATCACATCAAAGCCCAACAGCACCACCACCAAAGCAAAGATATAAAACTGAACTCTACTATTTACAACAGGCCCAATTCTCAGTTCTCAAACTCAGGGATGTAAGGAATGCAACATTACTGTACTCTAATAATCTATATTGAAATCCTCCATTTGATAATTCCATGCAATTCAAAGTCTCTCCACCAGCCCCATCTCCCCAGTTACCTCTAAATTCCAGGGCCTTACTCAGGGCCAGGCGCCTGAGACAGAGAGGGACCTAGTCCTCTGAGTTATCCTCCATTCTCCAGCCTCTGTGCACATCTCCTCTCTCCCCTCCAGGCCTGGATCACTGGTTCACTCATGGGGACCTCCTCTCCCAACCACAAAGCCTCCTCTGCTGCTCTCTAAATCAACCTCCAAGTCTTCCCTGTCCCATTCAGGAACACTTCCCATGCTCCATGCTCAGCAAGGACTCTGGGAAGTGCTTGGGGGGCTTCTCTGCCTCCATAGGGCAGAAAGCCATTTCTACTTCAATGTTCCAGGGCCATATTGGTGATGGGAACCAGAATCATACTGCTCCCCTGGACTCTGCCTAAATACAGAGAGGCACAGGTTCCCTCAGCTCTGCAGTTCCCTGACTTGTGAGGGGTTTGCATAGTCACTGCCCTTCAGGATTCAGCTCCAACACTGCTCAGCCTGCCTCCTCAGGGGCGACAGACAAACAGCTGTCTCTCTACTTTCTCCTCTAACTCTTTCCTACCTCACCAAGGACACCATTACTCCATTTATAAGGAAAGGAAAGGTTGAAGGGTGCTAGAGGGGCCTTCTCTTACTCATCAGGCACCCTTCTAGGCCTTTTGTCTATGCACTGAGTCCTCTGGTGCCCCCAAGAGGACCAGGCTTTGGAAAAATCAAAATCCAAGTGCTGATTTCTACGTCACTTGTCCCCTGAGACAATGAATGTGGAATGTCCTAGCTGCAAGGAGAGAGAGGGAGGATATGCCATAACTAAAAGGAACTAGGTGGACAAAAACCTCAGTGACTAACTGGAAATAGTATCCTGCCACGTTCCCCATCGTCCTTCAGCTGCCTTCACACTATAGCTATGTCCGCTTTGCTTTCATGCTCTGTCCCTTTTGAACTTCTCCCATCCAAAATCCTTAGAAAAACACCAAATAATTAAATGCTGTGACTGCTGGTCGCACAGGGACTGGAGGAAAGGGCAAAGGGGGCTTTTGGCTAGTCACGTAGGGGTGAAACAACACGAACAGTTCAAGGAACAGCAAATAACAGAATGTGGTTAAGAAGTAGGTAGCAAGTATCCCATTTA
>NW_006493026.1:0-1327 GCF_000325575.1 Pteropus alecto | reverse complement strand
TCCCTGGTGCCACAAAGGTTGGGGACCACTGGTCTGAAAAACATAAACACACGCGGCATTCATAGCTAGGTTCTGGGCACAGAATGAGCACTAGACACAAGTTATTTGTCACTGGTGTTCACTGTGGCGAGCAGCCACATCGTCACACCGTTTACTGTTCCCCTTAGTTCTCATCACAAACCCGGGAACTGACACCGTCAGGGCCCCTGAAATATGTGCAGAGATGTTAAGGGAGCCGCCAGAGCCACGCGGATCTCAGCGGCACGGCTGGGACTCCGTCTGGGTCTCACGCGCCAGGCCCTCTGCTGTTTCTCCCACGGCTCAGATTCCCGCTGCCTGCTCTCCGCCCCTGACGGGTCTTCAAGTACTCGCTTTTGTCCCTGTCCCTGCGGAAAGCTCTAACAATGCCTCGATGCCCTAGTGGGCTGTGGGTGGCACACGTAGGCTGCAGCTCGTCCTGGAGACACCAGGGCTGGCAGACGTGAGTCCTAGAGTCCGCACCGACTGTGACGGACCCGCCCGGCTCCCAGGCGAGGAGGCCCTCCTAAGGCGGGATCCGAAGACCCTGGTCTCACGGAAGGCAAGATTTTTACGTCCTGAAGGCTGCACCCGGCCCCGGGACTTTGGCTCAGCCGGGCCGGGCTGGTTCTAAGGTCCAGCTCAGGGGAACGATGGCAAGCGAGTCTTCGAGCCGCCACGGTGTTTGGGGCCCTTTCTGCACGGCACCCCGTCTGGCTGGGGTTTTCTGCAGTGTGCCTGTAAATTCTAAAACGTACCCTCGAGTGTTCTTTGTAAAGGAACCCCAGTGTAAACTGGGTTTAGAAGTAATAGCCCTCCACAGCTACTGGCCTAGTGTGTGAAATTCTGGGTCGTTTCGTCAGTTAAGAAAGAGATGTGCTTTTCCATCATCCAAATCCACAAATTGCCGTAGCTGGGAAAGTATATTTAAGAAAAACCATGCTTTAAAGGAACGGTCTTTCTGACTCTACCGAAAGCACCTTTCTAGACCTTTCTGCCCTAGCTGAACACCCGAATGTTAAGAACTGTAACCTGAGCTTTCTGAACGGAATCAGAACAGCGCTAGCGTCTTCGCTCGGCTTGGCCAGCGCGCGTCACCCCCCCATGACAGGTGTCAGGCTGAAAATAGAGAAAGCCTCGCAACACGAGAGGCGGCAGCGTTTGAGATCAATGAGAATCGCTGTTTGGGAAGCACTCGCTCAGGCAGAAGCCAAACAGTGTTCCAGTTGGGAGACAAAGGCCAGGGGGCTGACGGGGGGAAGGGGGCCAGGCACCCCCAGGGAAGGAGGGCGTGGCTGTCGGTGCAGAC
>NW_006493025.1:0-1326 GCF_000325575.1 Pteropus alecto | reverse complement strand
AATGAGATATCACTTCACACTCAACAGAATGGCTTTAATAAAAGAGACAATGTGATAATGACTTTTAAGTGTCGTCTTGACTACATCAGGGAGGTCCAGATACCTGGGTGTGGCTGTGAGGGTGTGATTCTGGATGAGATTAGCATTTGAAATAATGGACTCAGTAAAGTAGATGCCCTCCCTAGTTTGAGTGGGCATAATCAATTCCTGTCAGGGCCTAAATAAATCAAAAGACTGAGGAAGTTAGAATTGCCCCTTTTTTCCTGTCTCACTGTGTGAGCTGAAACATCTCATCTTACTTCTTCTCTCCCTTTGACTGGGATTTGCATCATGAGCTTCCCTGGTCCTTGTGTCTTGGGACTCAGACTAAATTACACCACAAGCTTTCCTGAGTCTCTAGTTTGTAGGGAACAGATCATGAGATTTTCAGCACCCATAATTGCATGAGCCAATTTCTCTGAATACATCTCCTTTTACATCCTTTCGGCTCTGTTTCTCTAGAAAACTCTGATACAGACAGTGATGACTATTGACATGGATGTGGAGAAGTTGGGACCCACATACTTTGCACTTGGAAAAGTCAACTGGTGCCACTATTTGGGAAAATTGTTTGGCAGTTTAAAAGTAAAGTTACCGTATAATCCAGCAATTCCACTCCTAAACATCTACCCGAGGGACGAGAAAACATTATGTCCACACAAAAACTTGTATACAAATGTCCACAGCTACATTAGTTTTAAGAGCTAAAAATTGAAACAGCTCAAATGTCCATTAACTGATGAATTGTTAAACAAAATGTAATATATCTATATATTGAAATATTATTTGCTAATAAAATAATGCAGTATGGATACATGCTATAGTAAGAATGAACATTATGCTAATTAGAAAAAACTAGTCACACACACACAAAAATTACATTGTATTATTCTCTCTATATATGAAATATACAAAATAAGAAAATCTCTCAGTAAAGAAAGTAGATTAGTGGTTGTCTATGGCTGACGAAGGCTAAGACTTTGGGGCGGGGGACAGCAGGATGTGATGGACAAGTATTACTGAATGATGGTTGCATCATTCTCTAAATATGTATATAATAAATGAACTATACATCTCAGGAGGTGGACTTTATCATATGTTTATATGAATGATGATGTCCAAAAAAAAGTAATTGTAAATATTTCTTTTTGAGTTTAAATCCGACCAAACTAATGAATACCACGAGATTGGTAAACACTGACACACTGTTGCTTTCTCTATTTCTCCAAGAATTTATGAGGCCAAAGCTTTTGCAGAAATTGGATCTGACTCTTCTTTTGAAGGTAC
>NW_006493024.1:0-1326 GCF_000325575.1 Pteropus alecto | reverse complement strand
GAGAGAGAGAGAGAGAGAGAGAGACAGATAAGCCATAAATGTCATTCTTAATAGTCATCTCTATTGAATATTATTAAGTACACAGTGGTATTTTCTGTAAGAAATCATAACTATTCACTGGGCATCATTCCCTGCTGTTGAACTAGATGGGTCCTTATAATGTAGTTTAAATAAATGCTGCCCAGTTTTGAGGCCCTGGCTAGAGGCAGTTCAGTTCCCCGTCTTGAGGACCTGATTAACTAAACACCTAACCAGTTCTTTATTGGGCCCTCAAGCTCTAGGCCACTTACCACCTATCTACCTTAATCACCCCAAGGCCAAGTGTCAAACAACTACAGACAGTCTCTATGGCCGAGAGCCCAAGAAATTATTAAAATTAGCCAACTTATAGAAGCCTGGGGAACCTAACTAACCTACCCCACTGTCTATACGTAAACTGCCCCCTATAGCTACAATTTTCTGTTACCCTGTTCCTGATACATTCCTCTGTGTGGCCCTGCCAGATGTCTTTCTCTTATTTGGAGCATCAAGTATCAAACTGTTTTGCCTTTTATCTATCCAGGCACCAGTGTGTTTTGTCTGGCCATCAAAAAAATCTTTAAGTCTTATAAAACAGTCTTTGGGCACTAGAGTCTTAGTGATTAATTGTCATTAATGAAAGAAATCACTCTTATTTAGGAAATCAATTCATTCAATTCTCATTCTTATGCACAGATGAATATCTACCCTGTATGTGGAAAGAATACATTATTATTGTTAATGTTTACAAAAATATTTTTACACAAATATCAATTGTTAAAAAACATTACTTTGATAAACTCTGATATTACCAGCATAAACATTAACCATCTTACCTCCTTTCTTTCATCTACTGCAGTAGAAATTTAAAAAAAGATAGAATTACTGATAACTTTTTGGTCAGTAGCGTTCCAGTGTTGTCTTTATAGGACATAGTGAGCATAAGGTATGTAGAATTTTTAATCCTTTAAATTCTTTGTCTTTTCTACTACATCACATATTACTATCTTCGTATGGAAGGTATAAATACATTATAATTGTAGAATTTATCAATAGTAAATCATATCTTTTTACCTAGATTAAAAAGTAAGTAGAAAGAAAGTTTAGATAAATTGGATATAAGCTATTATGAGAAGGAGTAGAACCTGAGGATGAATTGCAGAAACTAATAATAGAAAACTAAATAAAAGTGGAAGGAATCCTTTAATACAAGTATTTTAAGTGTAACAAAATGACGAGTGAAAAATAGGTAGATTTATTTGACCTAAAACATTTCTTTACAAGGAAGTTACTTTTTCATTTTTACAT
>NW_006493023.1:0-1327 GCF_000325575.1 Pteropus alecto | reverse complement strand
ATGAAGGCCAAATTGAGACATTATTACTATCTAAAGTCCATAGATTATTCCGGTTTCTTCGGTTTTTACCTAATATTCATTTTCTGTTGAAGGATCCCATCCAGGCTTCCACACTGCATTTAGTCATCCTGTCTCCTTAGGCTCCACTTAGCTGTGACAGTTCCTCAGATGCTCCTTGTTTCTGATGACCTTGACGGTGCTGAGGAGTATGTCAGGTATATCGCGGGATGCTCTCCCGTCAGAATTTGTCTGAAGTTTTTGTCATGAACGGATGAGGAAGACAGGTTTGGGGAGGACCACGGAGGTAAATTCTATTTTCCTCGCACCCTATCAAGGGTCCACGTTATCCACACGCCTTAGCGCTGTTGGTATTGACCTTGATCACTTGGCCGAGGGAGCATTTGCCAGGTTTTCCCACTCATGTTTCTCTTCCCCATCCGCCTTTCCACTACGCACTGTGGGATTTTTATTTAGTCTGTGTCCAGAGTGGCAGATCGAAGCACGGTGAGCAACAATGTGCCGTGATCCCTGACACAGCCCCCCGCCTCCTCCTGTGCTTCTCCTAATGGAAGGCAGCATCGTCTCTCCATCATCCCATCATCCCTCCATGGGGCCCGCGCACAGCAGGCGCTTGTTAAATCTTCAAGGACTTTGAATAGAATTGGGTTTCACATGATAGTTAGTAAAACCGCCCTTGGGATGCTGGTGGGCGAGCGAGGGACAGGGCTCCAGGAGCGGCTTGGCTGGTGAACACCCACTCAGAGGCGTGGCCAGGCCCGGGGGCTCCGACCTTGACCCTGGACCGTTCTGCATCTTTAAAACCTACCTAGCAGTGGTTGATTTAGTCATGGGGTTTTTCTTCTTTTTCTCCCAGGGCCTTCAAGTTACTGGATAGAGTTTATTGTCACAGGGGTGTTAGGGTAACAGAACCTCCCAAAAGTCCAAGACCACAGCATGTGATGGGGCTGGGCCTTGGCAAAACCGGGGCCGGCTGTCCCACGGTCCAAGGCATTGCGATCTGGATTCAGGGGCTCTCTGCGGAAGGCCAGGCCGCCTCTGTCTGGCTTCTCGGCGGCTGCCTTACCTCCTGCCCCATGTCCTTAATTTAACCCCCCACATCTTCACAGACCTCTAGCGAGCCTGTGTGACCACCACGGCCCCGCTCTCCCTGCTGATGACAGCCTCAGCTTTACCTTCTGCTCCTACGTGATGAATTCTAGAAACCAGGAGGCAGATCAGCCCCATCCTCTCCGTACTGGTCAAGACTCTCCATGCCAGTCCCTTTTGCAGGCTACTGTATGGATTTCTCTTGGGCTGGGAGTCCAGC
>NW_006493022.1:0-1326 GCF_000325575.1 Pteropus alecto | reverse complement strand
GCTTCATTTCTGAGGTACGTTCTCTCTAAGGGTTACCCTGGACAGGTTAAGGGACAGGGGTGGGGGCAGGTGGAAAAGCTGGGGGCCTCTGCAGATTGCTCAAGCGGTTGGGTCTTCGCTGTGCCTCCTGATAATCCTCAAGAACCGTAGGCTTGAGGGACGATCGAAAGCCGTCCGCGGTTGATCTCTTTCAGGCAGAGTTAAAACTAAAACTATCGTCAGTCTGTAAGACTGCCTAGCTGCTCTTCCTCAGGGAGGCAAAACCCCCTCAGCCTGAGAAATCCCCAGTTCTACCAGACGCCCCTAGATTTCCTCAACCAGAAATAATAGCTTGTGCCTAATGGACTCCTTCATTGCCTCCTCTGGGATAAAGCACCAATCTTTGTGGCCGCACAAAGCCCGAAATATCCTCTCCCTGAGAGACGCCCTCTGCCCTCAGTTTGGGGAGCAGCAGATTGCTGCATTAAAACTCCCCACATTCTCAGCCGGAGTGGTGGCTGGACCTGTATTCTCAGAGATTCCAGCTCTCTTTACTCTAATAATTATCAAATAACCAAGAACTAGCCTCTAAATCCACTCATATTAGCGATCCTCATTTCTTTTCAACAGAGAAAAACCCCACATCCCTCTTCCTGAAAACCCAAAACATAGGATCTCTGGGCCTTTCCTCCCACCTCCCTTCTTGAGTGAAAACACCCCCCACCCCATCAGTAGAACTACACCTGCTTGTGACTGCATCCCCAGCAAAGGTTTTTATGTTTCCTTCAGGATAAGCCAAACCCCAGGCTTAACTGCTAACAACAGCAGCCAACCCCCCTCAAAGACTCAAGGCTTCTATGACCATGCCCACAGAAAAGCTGTCTTCCTAATCAGTCCTTCTCCCAGAGACCTCTGGGCCCTGTTCTCCTCTGACCGCACCCCTATTCCCCTCCTCCAGTCCCTCCCCACCCCGTTCTTCCTCAGGGAGGGACAAGCCAAGGATGGAAAAAAGCAGAACCTTCCTTTCAGGTGACAGTCTGAGTGAGACCTTCCCTCAGTGCTTTCTCTCCACCCTACCCGCAGGATCCTAGGCCTTAGGACTGGAAAGACTCAGGCTGTGTCCCATCCAGTTCAGACCAATCCCACCGCCATGAACAGAGGCAGCTCCTTCGCGAAAAGCTCCAGGAAGGATTCCCAGAAATCGGAGGAGAAATGCAAGGTGAGGTCATCTGGAGGGGGAGAGTTGTGGCCCAGGGGACAGTGGAGTGTGACTATACTTTTGAAGAGGTAAAGTCAGAGGCAGTGGAACAAGAAGCAAGGTGTCAGGGAGATGCAGAGCCTCAGGAG
>NW_006493021.1:0-1325 GCF_000325575.1 Pteropus alecto | reverse complement strand
TATTTGCTTTTGCTTTGTCTGCTCACCTGTGCGGGCAGCGTTTTTCATCTATAATGCCTGAAGTATTTTAATCTCATGAACAAATTCTCCACTCCTTCATCAGATGCATTACACAGAACAAGTTCAGAAAGTCTATGAATTTATAACACGGAAATAAATGTCTTTCTTGAGAGGGTAAGCGCTGAGCTCTAGAGAAGCAGGCAGAGGTCAAAGAAAAGCTTATAGCAAACCCATGACACCGAGCCCACGACGCGGGGGCTGCGTCCTTGCCGACGTGGGAGGCAAACACATTTTTGCCCCTGTATTACACAAAAATAATCCTTGGGGGTCACCGAGAACTTGAAAATGTTATTTATATCTTGTCTATTAAACACATTAACATTTGCTTCTAAATACCCCAAACGCCTTTCGAAAATCCCAAATATACTCACAATGCCTGGAAGACAGTTGATTTTCCCCTCGAAGCCTTTTCTTAATTGATGGATGCTAATAAAGATAGTGTCACTATGCTGAGTGCCATTTCCCAAAACGGTCAGGCACCTGCCATCGCCAACGTCTCCATGTTAACCCGGCGAGGGACAGGCCGGCTGAGTGGAACGCCAGCGGGGGAAGCAGCTGGCCCTACGCAGCGCCCAGGCCTGAGGGCCGGCCACGCACATGCCAGAGCACCAGAGACATCTCTGCGAGAAAGAGGGATCGTGAGGGCCAGCGAGGTCTCTGGGGAGGCGAAGGCTGCCCTTGCTGCCACCGTGCCCAGGGCCTGTCACAGGAAGAGTGACGCCAAATGCGTTTATGGCCCGATTTTGGAGAGAACACAAAGGTCCCCTCTCCCGGGACCCCCTCCCCAGAAGCCCCTCACGACTCACCCCGCATTAGGGTTCCAAGGCCTCTCTGTGAACGCATTATCACGCGCACCTCAGGGGGGACCTCGTCGGCGACTCTTCGGCTTCTTCGCCAGAGGTAACGGGACAGGGAACGGGTAAAGCCAGGGACACGAGCTGCTGGTCCTTGGTGCAGACTCGAGCTAGGGGGTCCTGCTGCTGAGAGGGCCGCAGCAGACGCCCCCACACGCCCTCCCCACCACCTGGGAGCAGAGGGGGGTGCGCCGGCCCCCAGAGTCCACAGGCGGAAACCCTGGTCCCAAGGCGATGGCGCCAGGGGATGGGGCCTGAGGGCGGGTGAGGCCTCGAGGGTGGGTGGGACCCGCGCCCTCGGAAGGGGTCCCCGGAGAGCCCGTCGTGTGAAGGCAGGAGGAGAAGCCAGCAAGCCCACACCTGGGAGCCCCGAGGGCCGGCTCCAGGCCCCAGAACCCTGAGAAACAGACG
>NW_006493020.1:0-1326 GCF_000325575.1 Pteropus alecto | reverse complement strand
AATTTGCATTTCATGCAAACACTTCACCTGGCACTGAGGATTTAAATGTAACTCAAGATTTAGGAGTATGAGAAGTAGGACACTGATGCTGACACAAACATCGCTTTCATCTTGAGTGCTGTGATTTAATCCTGGGGTACAGGAAGACAAAAAAATAATGAGAACTAAGAGGAAATATGAAATAACAGACAGAGCGTGATTTAAGATTTGAGAGATCTAAATTCTAAATTCCATCCGCCATTAATTTGTTTTGTGACATTGAGAAAATTACTTCACCTCTCTGAGTTTTAATTTACCCTTGTGTAAATTGTATGATCTCTTTGAGAAAGGCGAAGTGATATAGTGGGAAAAGCACAGAGTTTAGAATCAGAAACACTAAAATTAGAATTTTCATTCTGTCACTTAATTTTTGTATAGCCTTAACTTTACTCTGAGCCTCGGTTTCCTGTAAAACGGGGGGAGAAAATATCCCTCAGAGAATTGTGAGAATTAGGGGAGACAGCATGTAAGAGTAGCCAGTACAATTCTCCATAAATGTCTTTTTTCTTTTCCTTCTTCTATAAGTTTCTTTCCAATTCTAAAATGAAAGATTCCAACATTCATCTTATACATAAACTTTTGAAGCACAACTGGTTCATAATGATGGAATTTTCTGTATAACAGGCCAAGCATTTCTCTCAAATCAGACTTGTCATCAGAAGACTTTCCAAGGTCTGGATGAATCTTTTCAAATTAACAACACCATCTGGGATTTAAAAAAAAAACAAAACGGTTCCTCTCACACTCAAAGAGTGAGGGTAAGGGAATAGAAAGAAAAATGTGATAAACATTCATTTACCATCCTTTCCCTTCCTCTTCTATGAACTAAAACAATATATTGTAATGCTGAGACTGTGTTTTTACTGGCTGTATGGACCATCTGTGTTTTCATGAAGTATTGGTGTTGCTACCCTGTTCAAAGGTTGAATAATTTCCCATGTCGATTTGAATGCAGTAATTACCTTTCGGAGCCCTTCCAGTCTCTCCCTCCCATAAACCTCGTTGGCATTTACATGGTTCTTTGCTTTCTTCTCAGTACATTCTTACTGACATATAGTTTGAAATTGCCACTGTTTTGGAACAACTCCAGAATTCCATTAGTTCCATATGTCCACTATATTTGTTTATATTTTTATGATTATTATGGTAAGAAATCAAATACGTATAACCTTTGGGAATCTAGGGGAGAGGATAGTGGTCTTTATTTTCAGTTAAGGGTAGTATATGGCGCACATCACATTAAAAAATATCTCTAGTGTTTAGAAAATAGAATAGAGAAACATAGTC
>NW_006493019.1:0-1325 GCF_000325575.1 Pteropus alecto | reverse complement strand
GGATGTCCTCCTCCGGTCAGAAAGTGCTTGGAGCCCACAGGCCCTCTCTTTGGTGTCCAGCAGGGATACAACCCCTCAGGGGCCTTCTTTAGATTTTTATCAAGGAAGTAGTAATGAGAAATGGGTTGACGTTACAGCAGGCACTATTTAAGTTAGCTGTAAGAAAAGACAACTATTTAATAAATTTAAATAGTCAAACGTTATTATAGGAGATTGTGGAATCTTATATCCTGGAGTTCTACTAAAAATAGAGACGCTCCTGGGACATCGGTATGCAAGTGGCGGGAGGACAGAAAAGATGGCATTTTGCATCCATCCAAGGGCATAGTTGGATACAAAAAACTAGCTATCTGCTCCAACGACTGGCATCGGAGGGAGGACAGCTGGGCTGGCTATTCTCCAAGATGGCAAAAGCACCGACCGTGGAAGGGTAGGAGTCCTCTGACCCCCTGTCCCCACGACTCAGAAAAACAAGACTGAATGGAGATGGCATCTGCCTGGCCAGAGACCAGGATCATCCTGAGACACCAGGGACGACCCTGCAGAAAGCCCCATGCGGCCGTTAAATCTGCAGAACCCGCTCAGAGGCTCTCCAGAACCAGGGAGACCCAAGCACGGGCCCTGACTGGGGACCCACCAGTAGCCTGATGCAGGCCAGTCACTCACGGGATGGATGCCCTCACTTGTGGCTCTTTACTAGACCCTACGAGACCAACATTCTCCTTCAACGGCCGTCTTCACTGTTCCCAGGTGAGGGGAGCACGCCCCACGGACAGAAGAACAAGGCCCTGCAGAAGTCGGCTGGCTGCTGCATCCGTCCAGAAGATGAAAAATATTCCAGCTCGTATCATTTCCCTCTTGTGAGGAGCAAGCTGCTAACTAGATGACTCCAGGGATGTTCCTTAAGTCTCAGGCCAAATTAAAGTCCAGACACTTTAGAGAATTGTAAAGTTCAGATGTCTAGAGCCTCAAACTGGAAAATGAGAAAAACAAACCAAAAAAAAGAAAAAAAATAGGATAGAAAGGCAAGATATTTGTGCAAGTATTCAGAGCCCAAAGTGGCATCACAGTGCGACCAGAGGCCTTTCGAGATCCGAAGCCAGGTTCGAATCTTGGCTCTACCCCCTCATTAGTTTCCCATCTTTTCTCTCTCTGCTTATTCTCTTTGTCTGTGCAATCTGCTGATATCTATTTGCCAGGTATCTGAATCAACTCGAGTCATACCTACTCCAACAGTGAGGATCAGAGAAAAGGTGTCAGTGGCTAAAAGTGAGCCTGACACACAGTGGGCTTTCAGGAAACAGTCACGCTTCCTGTCAGTTCAC
>NW_006493018.1:0-1325 GCF_000325575.1 Pteropus alecto | reverse complement strand
TCCGGCAGCCACTTCTATTTTATAGTCAGACCGGTGGGGTTTGAACACAGCTGCTACCGCTAAGTGGGTCTCATCCGGCAAGAAACTTCACCTCCCCGTGCCTCAGTTTCCCCGCCCAATTCCTCAAACAGGAGTGCCTGACACCTGGAGGGAAAAACATTATTAGTTCTGATATATGAAGAGAAACTTTCAGAACCAAAATCAATACTAAGACCCAAAGTAAAATTACAAAAATTCCTTCCAAATTATTATTATTTTTTTCATTGAAAATCACCTTACATGTGGGCGGTGGGTACATTTTAACGTATTAAATATGCTGGGGGAGGGGCTTCCGATTGTGAGCCGGCTTAGAGCCCCCGGAGGTCTTAAACTAGCTCTGCTGCCGCTGATAATAATAATAAAAAGGATGATAATACCTGCTTCCCTGTTTCTGAGTGTGTGCCGTGTGCTAGGGACTCAGTGCTCTGCTTTACATATGATATTTTATGTGATTTTAACTTATTTCCTTGTCTTTCCCCTATTCCCCAAGAGATTAGGCTGAGTTTTTTTGTGCCCCACGGGGCAGATAAGGACTAAGATGTAGAATTTATAAGAGGAGAGACTATGGCCCAAAATGGTCCCACCTGTGGGCTCGGTGCTGGGTTCCGAGGACTCTAAGCCAAACAGGACCCAGGCTCGAAGCTCAGAGTTCTCATGTGGGACCAGGGAGAACATAGCAGCGGACTGGCATGCTCTTTGCAAGGTGGAGAGCCCCCCATCGGCTGGAGGCGATCAAGCTCAGACATCCTAAAAGGAATCCCTACGTTGAACATGAAGGTGGACTAGATTCTGGGATCAGACTGACCAGGATTTGAATTCTGACTCCACCACATGCTTGGGGAAGAAACTTAAGCCAGCTGTGTCAGTCCCCTGGGCTGTAAAGTAGATGTATTAACACCTCATAGGGCTGGCAGACGTGAGGGCTAGAGAGAGCTTTTGCAAAAGGCTCTAAATAGTAATTGCTCAATAAATGGCAGTTGCTCAGTAAGTAACCATCATTTCTGGGTCTTTTGCTTGCTGGTCTCCAAAGGGCTAATGGCGGACACAGTGACTGAGGCTGACTCACAGGAAGGCAGCTGACTTGGGTCTCTAATCTCTAGCATCTGGCTCCCACTTGCCCTGAGATCATGCACCTGCTGGGCCTCAATTTCCTCCCCTGTAAAATGGGATGATTAGGTTAGATGTAGAGACAATACTCATGTGATGGGAGGGTTGTTGACAGGAATAATATTAATAGCTACCATTAATGGTGTACAGACCAGGGATTTGCAGATGGGAGTTAAGGG
>NW_006493017.1:0-1325 GCF_000325575.1 Pteropus alecto | reverse complement strand
CAGCACGGACGGCTGAGCCCCCCGCCACCACCCCCCACCCCGGCTCTGTGCTCAGTGCTCAGGAGGGCGAGGGCTAGACGGGGTTCTTAGATCCACAGGGGCGAGTTGGGGTTCGAAGGGCCCTTGGGGGCGGTCAGGCCCCTGTGTTACAGCAGGACCCACGCAAGGTCCTGTAGCTGGCTGGTGACACATCAGGAACGGGGCCCAGACATCCTGGTTCCTGGCTGCGGGTGATTCGGATGGCACCCGCCTCCTGTAGTCTGGGTGACAGATCCCCGGGGCTTAAAGTGTTTCAGAGGCTGTCAGCATCACCCCTGTAACTCATGGGAGCCACACCCTCGAGGAGCATAGAACCGAGAAGACAACTGCCTTTCTGTGGCCTCTTGGGCAGGACCTGGCCCGCCCTGGCTCACCCAGGGGGGAGCTGGCCGCTTAGCACAGCACACACGCACCCCGAACATTGCCCTGCCTGGCCGGCCCGCCCTCCTGCGGCCCCCAGGGGCACCTCCAGGCCTCTGTCTCCAGTGCTCTCGCCCCAGAAATGCCCTTCCCGGGGGAAAGTGTGGTCCCACCTGTCCCCCACGCCCCGCACACGGCCGGTCCCCAGGAGGCCCGTGCGTCTCCCCGGGGGACACGGCCTCTCTCCCGCCTCTTCTGGCTCTCTTGACTTCTGGAGTGAAGCTGGTTCTCGTTCACGTTCACGTGACCTCACGCTGGCCGAAGGACCGCGTCCCGGCCTCGCCCCCGCCCCCTAACCCAGGGCGCCTCGTCTGGAGGACCGGACCCGCCGCAGGCGCCTTCCCTAACTCCTTGCTCCCTCCGGCCTCTGTCCGTCCATCAGGGAAGGTGTCCTCTTCCGTCTGCACTGGTCCTTTGGCCCGGCGAAGCCTCCCCTCACCTCCCCGGCACCCCAACTCCTATGCCCTCTGCAGGCCCGAGGCGGCCCGTCTGCTGCACCTTGGCCCCGAGCACGTCCTGCCTCATGGTGCCGAGATGTACAGAGTTGGCAACTCACCTCACCTCTCTGCTGCTCACTTTCTTTACCAGTGAAATGGGAATAACGACGGGACCAACCTGGAGAGCCGAGGCGGCACATGAAAGGCTGGAAGAGCTCGGTAAACAAGGGGCGTTATTTATAGTTATCTTTTCGGTCATTCACACGAGCGTCAGCTGAACACCTACTATGTGCCAGACGCTAATGCCAGATGCTGGGGGAACTTGGTGAGCGAGTCTCTACGTGGAGGAGACACACCAACTTATCGCCCGAATTCCTAATCACATTTAAACCCCTGGGAGCTAAGGACAGGGCCTGGCACAGGGCCACG
>NW_006493016.1:0-1325 GCF_000325575.1 Pteropus alecto | reverse complement strand
TTGATTTAAAGCACAGCCAGACCAGTTATCTGTAGATATGCTGATCTGACTTTCTGATGTGGTGATGACTTAGATACAACTACTGACCCAGGGGAGGTTGGAGAAGAAAACACATCTATACCTGTAAATGATTGGCCCAACATGCTGTCAGCTACTCTGTCCCTAATTGTCAAAAGTAACCTGGCACAGATTTAGGAGAGGGCATTGATTCTTTTCAACTGAGCATTCTTTGGAGTTTTTCTAGAGATGTAGAATGTCTTCTCAAATTGGAAATAAATTGGTGGAAACTTTAAAATGCTGAGAAAAAAATGCATTTATGTACTAGAACACAAACAGAATTTTACTATTGAAATGAACATTATTCTGAATTATTCCAACCACCACAATGCATACAAACAGGAAGGCAGGAGAGACAGAAATTATAAGAAACCTCATCTTTCTGAAACACGTACAGTCTCTTTCTCTTCTTTAGTTATTGATCAAATATTTAAAAGATAATTTCCACTTCTCAAGTCATTTTGGAGAGAACCCTTTTTATCTAGTCATTTCTGGTCTTATAGAACCTGGCCCTGTGGCCTCTAGTACATGGCTAGGACCCAATATTTAAACTACTGTAATCTGCAAAGATTAGTTTTTGCAACAAAGATTATTGAAAAGAAAGTGAATATCAGCAGCAACTAGAGAAATAGTCTTCTGTTTGAAAAGGGTTGAAGCAAGTCCCCAAACTCCATTTAGACTAACTTGAGTGCTTTATTCATAAAGTTGGCTTTCAAATTCCACGGAGGCTGCCTTTTGTTTTCAGATCTTCAGGGGAGCCTCATAATTCCCATTGTCAAGGGCACACCAGAATCTGTGATCTGTAAACAACTCAGCTCATCAGCATTAATTATTGCTCTGCCAGGCTTATTAAGGAATGTAATCAGAAGCCTTATGCAGAGGTCCCAGTGAGGAGGCCACCTTTCTCTGCCTGTTCATTTCCACTCTCCTTTCATTGTCCCATTAACTGTTGGCTTTCCACACTTTTGATTTCCCTCCTTACTTTTTACTTTCTCCCTGGGTGGGCACATCTGCCTTCCTGGCTTTAGCTACAATTTCTATCATGATCACTTGTAATTATACATTTCTGGCATCAACCTTTTTCAGAAGTTCCACACCTGTATTTCCAACTGCCTGTGAAATACAACTTAAATCACCAATTTCAAAACAGGCTCATACTATTTTCCTCTACTCTCAAATCCATAACTGTTTTTCTCTGGATGCTCCTACTCTGAGCCGACATCTCCACATGCTGCACCAATGCTACAAAAAAAAAAAAAAAAAAAAAA
>NW_006493015.1:0-1325 GCF_000325575.1 Pteropus alecto | reverse complement strand
AAAAAAAAAGTCTGGAATATTGTTCCTGCCTTGACAGTTCTTCTGATACATACCTCTAACTTGTGGGCTGACTAGGAAGTCCAAAGCCAGAGGCTTCTCTGGGAAACTAATTTAGTCTGATGTTCTAAGATTTGAAAACAAAACAACAAAAACAATTTGAAGGTAAATGGCTCCCTCTGGGACACACTATATTAAGCATATAGGTTCTAGACCAAAGTTCTCTCTGTGACCCAACAGCGGCAGCCAAAAGCAACAAGACTCTCCTCGTACAGATGCGCACTCGCTCTCAAGGTTACTTTGATAGATGAACTTGCCAAGAATCCAGCTGACATATTCTCGAGCTTTGGCCTAATTTTTCTTTTTTTCAAACAAGCAATGAATCTGAATGTGTAGAAAAATAAGGAAACCCAGTGACTGGGCAGAGATATTTTGCATATGATTCAGATTATATACATCATTCAGAATTTACAATATTAGTTTAATTCCTATGCATGTGATAATTATCACTTGTTATTTCAGGAGTACAGGGGAGGCTAGAAACACCTGCTTTAAAAGAAGGAGAGGTTCATGTTCTATTTATACCCTCTAGGAGACAAAAATAGTTAGCAATGATCTAATTATGACTCGATAACATCATTCGAAGTAGAAACAAGCAGGCCTCTCTCTATTACTAATAAGAGTTCGCACTTAGGTAGCATTTAATATTTTTCAAGGATTTTAATATGAGTTATGTATATAATAACTCATTTGATCTTCACAATGACCATATGAAGCAGGTGTTATAATGATTCTAATTTTAGAGAAGAAGAAACTGAGGCCAGAAAGGTTAAATAACCTGTGCAGTTACACGACCTGTTAAGTGTTAGAATCGTGATTAAAAAGCAGCCTGTCTCATCTTAACCACTGAGATTCAGAAACATTAAATAACGAGCTGGTACAAGTATGAAGACAACTTTCTTCCAGAAACCTTATAAGCACGACATGTTCCATTTGTAGTAGGAATGTAAAATACCTTTCTAAGATATGTACACACAGACTAGCATGACTGTTGTCAACAACTGATTCTTTTCCTTTTATTTATTCAGTTAACAAATGTCTGTTGAAATCTTTGTTGTAGGCTTTTGGGATTCATCAGTGAACAAAACGATTCTCACTCTCACTGAGTTTACTTCCTGAGAGAGGGAACTGGTGAGAGGAAAGATTTGCTTATTTCCATCTTTTTCTGAAGAGATAGGTAATAAACATCATGGACCTTATAGTGAGTGCCAGGCGGGTCCAGGACTGTGAAGGAAAGATTTGACCAAATATGTTTCAGAACACTAAGG
>NW_006493014.1:0-1325 GCF_000325575.1 Pteropus alecto | reverse complement strand
GGTCTCCATTCTGCCCTCCACAGTGTGTGGCCAGGACGTGGTCACCCCCCTGCGGCCTGGGCCATCCGACCTGAATCCCGACAAGAAGAACAGCCTCCGCAAAGGGCCTTTGGTGCAGCAACTACGTGTGGGACAGTGTCCCCACGGTCAGGGCCAGGTCCTTCCTCCCTGGGACGTGTGCCCAGAACAGTGGTTTGTCCACTCTTGTGGGTTGGGCGGCGTGGGAAGGCTGTGCGTGGGCTGCAGGCACGGGGAAGGAAGGGCCGGGCTGGGGAGCAGAGAGAAGGCAGCCGCGTCCCTTCTAAGGTGACCAAAGCCTGGGCATGTAGCCCAAACCAGAACACCCTCCTCTTTTAGCCCAAATGAGTACAGGTAAATGGGGACATTGATGGAACCTGGCCCCGGGCCAGGCATGTGACACAGGTGGGATCCAGCCACTCCTGGTCACCAGGGCGCCCTGCAAAGATGAGCATTTCCTGCAAGGTCAGGACGTGGAAGAGTCTGGGGGAGCAGACGCAGGGTGGTGGGTGGGGGTCCCTGTGCATGGCTGGACAGAGAGGGAGGCGGGCGGGGCCGGCGGGGCCGAGCTGCCGGTCAGTGTGCAGCTGGACCCGGACCCGCCCTCCCAGTCCTGCCGGGCCCACCCTGACCAGGGAGCGGGCGATCCCCATGTGGAGACGGCCCCATCCTCGGATCTGTCCGTCTGCATCCGGGTCCTGGAGCTGCCACGCAAAGGTCCACATCCCGGGCCGCTGAAGCCACAGAGATTCACCCCCTTGTAGTCCTGGGGGACGGGAGCGTGGAGTCGGCGTCCACAGGGCCGTGCTCCCACGGGGGCCCGAGGGGAGACGCCGTCCCAACCTCCCTCCGAAGCTGCTGGTGCTGCCAGCAATCCCCAGGGTTCCCCGGCTTGTAGAGGCACCCTCCCGATCTCCGCCCGCATCCTCATGTGGCCTTCACCCTGTGCCTCCGCGTCCTTTGCTCTTACAAGGACCCTGTCAGTGGGTGCAGGGACCACTCCAATCCAGTCGGACCTCATCATAACGTGATGACATCTGCAAACACATATCCAAATAGGTCACGTCTGCAGGTGCCAGGGTTAGGGTGCGGACATATCTCTTTGGGGGACACAATCAGCCCACAACGTTGTCCGTGGCACAAAATGTTATCTGGGCATTAAGGATGACCCAAACGCACAGAGCGGCTGAGGGTCAGCTGGGGTCCACACACAGGGTGGGGGCTGGGGGTCCAGGTCTGGGAGCCGATGGCCTCCTCTGCAGGCTGAGGTGGCCTTGAAATTTCCCCCTCTCCTGTCACCATCAGGG
>NW_006493013.1:0-1322 GCF_000325575.1 Pteropus alecto | reverse complement strand
CCCATATTTATGTCATTGTAATGTTCAATTGAAAATCAAGGAAAAGGCACACGTGACAATTACAGCTTCCTGTCCCCTTTCTCACCTGTCACTCGTCCTCGCCACTTCCGGTCCTAACACACACTATCTCCGTAGCATTGGGAAGTCGTGTATCTTCACTGAATCTTCAGTTCCAACTCTGTAAAGCAAACGATTGGATCAAATAATATGGAAATTTAACCAACGAGCGTATCCTCATGCACTGCGATCATCTCCATTTCTCTCAGGGGGTCTTTTAGAGGTCATTGAAGTCATCAGTACACACCCACCGAAGACACTGAGTTAAACGAAATATTTCTATTGAATCACCAGCATAAAAGTGTATTTTTTATCTGAAAAATCTAGATAAGAAAAAAAGTGGAGGTTCGCATTTAAATTTTTGTTCCTTTACATCTCTGTTTGTGCAACTTCAACAAAATACCATAGATTGGATGGCTTATAAACGACAGAAACTTATTCTTCACAGTCCTGCAGGCTGGAAGTCCAAGGTCACGGCAGCGGAGATCTGGTGTCTGTTAAAGGGCCCCCTCCGGGTTGCAGACTGCCGAATTCTCACTGCGTCCCCACGTAGTGGAGGGGGCGAGGGAGCACTCTGCGTCTCTTTTATTAGGGCGAATCTCTTTCATGAGGGCTCTGCCCATGTGACCTGGGGACCTCCCGGAGGCCCCGCCTCCACACGCCATCACCCTGGGGGGGACGGGCGTTCCACGCGTGAACGCGGCTAGGGCCCGGATGTTCGGTCCTGCTGCACATCCTCTAATTCACGTGTCTTTCTGCGGGTAAAACAAGTCACACGCAGGCTTGTAACAGGGATCAGCAAGGCACATGGGGAACCAGGTCTTCCTGCTGCCTCTTTTTGAGGAGCTATGAGCTCTTCAAGTGAATGGTCTTTACAATTTATAAAGGCTTGAAAAAAATTATATTTTTGGCACATGAGAATGATATGTAATTCGGGTTTTACTGTCCATAAGTAAAGTTTCCGTGGGCACAGCCACACCCGTTCACGCATTGTCAGGGGTCGCTTGCGCGCCGGGAGGCAGAGCCCAGACGTCGTGATGGAGACTGCGGTCCTTGAAGGCTCACGTGTTCCCTGCCTGGCTGTTGACAGGAAATTTGCTTTCCCCTGAGTTACATGCAAACCCGAAGGGGCTTCGGTTAAAAGGAAAAATACATAAATCAGCCAGGTCATCTGATGGCCTGGAGCCCAGAGTGAAAATGTAATTAGAAAAGTCTGATGTGAAGGGCAAGAGATTTCGGGGTGTGTGTGTGTGTGTGTGTGTGTG
>NW_006493012.1:0-1324 GCF_000325575.1 Pteropus alecto | reverse complement strand
TGTGTGTGTGACCCTATAAGTTTGCCACCCATGGCTACCTACCGATTTAAATTTAAATTGGGGGAAATAAAAACCACCACCTTCTACCCATCCCCGCTCCCCCTGCGATCGCCACCCCCCTGCCCTTCTTATTTTTTATTTTTCTCTTTAGCCCTTATCCCTGGATAACAGAGTAGACAGGTCTCGTATTTATCCAGTTGCTGGTTGGCCTGTCTTTACCAGACTGCAAGTGCCATGTGCCTGGGACTTTTGTCTGCGTCGTCCATAAGATCCCCATCTTTTCTGTCTCCCCAGGGCTTAGACCACTCTCTGGCCCATAGGAGGGTTCAGTAAACGTTTGCTGAGTGAACAAGTGATTGTCTTACAATAACACTGCAGGACACACCCAGGAGTAAGAAGATCGTCAGGGTCTTACCCCTGCCCAGAGCCGCACTCAGTTTGGAGACGTCCTTCAGAGGCAGCATGCTGAGTGAGACCAGCTCCCTGGAGCTCAGGACGTGCTCCCCTCCCAACCAGTGGCCAGGGCCATGTGCCCAGGAACATGATAGGACATGGCACCTGGCAGCTGTTGCTGGGCAGAGAGGCAGGCAGCTCCCCAGGGGCATTTGCTGCTGACCACATGATGATATAATGACAGCTAATCATGGGTCCTTGACTGCAAAGCCTGGGCAGGGGTGGCAATTAAAATGCCTGCTGACTTCATGGTCCTAGATGCCACGTAGTCCTGGGAAGTTTATAAGTGTGGGGTCTGATGAGGGAAAAAGAAAAAAAACAGGCATTTTCAAGCAGAGCGATGGAAAAAATGAGCAGAGGAGGGAGCGAGGGCTGTGGGTGTCAGCTATCCGATGGCTATGCATTTGCAGGAGGACGCAGGTTGGAGTAAGAACAAGCAAGAGGAGGCAGGGTCTAGACAGCAAATGCAGGGAAGAAAAATGATAATATTCGGGAAATAGAAGAATCGCAATAAAGAATGGCGCGAAGCCAACTGGTAAGCCAGAACCCAAACAATGAAGCCAATATGATAAAAGGGTAAGGCTCTTCCTCGCCTTTGCCACAGACAGGCACAGAGAACAGGAAGTAAAACTCCCAAGCCATGTAGGTAAATGATCTGTTCTCTGTTTAACAATGAAAGGGGGTGAGGGTTCAAAATTGGCCGGTCGAGGGCAGAGCGATCCAGCAGGCCTGAGATTCTGTGTGTAAGCTAGACTGGATGGAAGGTAGGTCCGGGTGGAAGGAGGGCTTGGAGAGGTTTAGCAAGGGTCATGAGCCGTCATTTTATTGTGGGACTGGCTCCGCAAACAGTGGGGACTTCGGAGATTGTAGC
>NW_006493011.1:0-1325 GCF_000325575.1 Pteropus alecto | reverse complement strand
GGAGTGCGACCCCTTTTCTAATAAACTTTCCATCTGACTCTAACTTTGGCGTGTGCGTTGAACTCTTTCTGCCCCCTCCGCCAAAGAACCCTCCTCTCTCAGAGCAGGGGCTTGGTCTCCTCCCGCCCTCGGGGAAATCTGCCTGTCCTGCGTCAAGCGGGCGAGCATACCATGTCTTCTCACGAATCCAGGCTGCGTGAACATCACCTCGTCCTTGTTTAATGACGCAGTAGCAGTCCACTGAATGCAGTGGTCATGGCGGGCACGGTGCAGGGTGGGAGACTTCTCCATCACCAAGCCCCCTATGTCATCTTTCCCTGCACCACTGGTGAACAATGACGGGGGTGACAGAGTGAGGATGATCCCTACTCCCCCTGGTCTGATTCCCTCACTGCCCCACAAGCATCAAGGAGGAGTGAGGCCCAGTAAGCGTTCTGAATGGTGACAGAGAACGAAAGCTAAGCTAACTTACAGACGAGGCAAAGAAGCCTGTGACCCCGAGTCGTCTGGAATCCGACCAGCTGAGCGACGCAAGGCCAGCACGGCACGCGCATCTGGACCAATGGGCCGGGACTCAGCAGTTCTATCACTGGCTCTTAGGTGGACCCTCTTCTGACCCAAACCCTGGTCAATACCTGATGCGAGTACCTCGCAGCCATCACTGAAGCAAACGAAAGGGACTGTTCCCCGCCTGTCCTGCCCGCAGAGACAGTGCAGCAGCAGAACACAGTTCTACTGTGAGCACTCGAGAGCCCTCGCTTCTCAAAAGGAAGCCTGGCCGAGTTCGATGACGCCATGGGTAAGGCGCCCAGGGCACACCGCGTGAGGAGGCACTGACTCTGAGTGCCGTGACGGTGCACGGTCACCCCAGGCCGGCCCTGCTCATGTGCCCTGGACCACACAGCCCTTCCGTCCCCGCCTCTCGTTCCTCTGCTGGCATCTCCTCTCGCCACGTCCATGGCTATCAGATCTCAGTCACGAGACATTGTCTCGCTCTGTAGTTTACAAACAAGTTTCCTTTTACAAAAGTATGGATTATGTGAAATGGAAATGTTATAAAAACTCACTTTGTGATCCAAACTTCAAATAATTCCAATCTCACCTAATTAAAATATTGTCCTATGTCACATAAATTCTACATTGACTGGCGAGGCAAACCGTACACTGTGCTTACACTCTGATCACATGGCAGAGCCACTTTGTTGGCAAAAAGAAACAGCAACTGTCCTTTGTCAGGATTAATCTTGAATCATCAGTCATGTGAATTATGCAGGGTGCTCAAAAGAGCAACCCTCACATATGCAAGTGTCCGGAACTTCATCACT
>NW_006493010.1:0-1324 GCF_000325575.1 Pteropus alecto | reverse complement strand
TTTTTTTTTTTTTTTTGAGAATCTTCTACAAAATTGGGATAATAATAATAGTTATCTGTAGAATTATTAGTGAGGATTAAATGAGTTAATGCATATGAAGAGCCTAGAACAGTGTCTGGCACTATTAAAACGTTGGTGGTGGTTGCTTCTAACAGTATTGAGAGTACTTTTACAGCCTAAGCTTGAGCTCAGTCGAGAATGGCATGTGGCCAGTTGTCAGCCACAGTTAATAGCTTACAGTGTGTAATAGCTAGTTTGGAGAGAAAAGTAAAACATATTTATTCAACAATTTTTATGATATCCACTATGTGTCGGGCATGGTGTTATTTGCTGACAGCTTCCTATGACCTAATAAAGTCAGAGAAGCTATGTTCAAAAAATACCTAGAGAGGTCACAAAGGTAAGTCCAGAATTTAATGTAAAGCATGCCTAGAAATATGTCCTTGGTCAGTGGAGTGAATGGCATTTCCTCGTATACCGTGGCTGAAGCAAGGATCCCCTTCCCAGCTGAGCTCCTGCCCTTCCAACCAACAACACTTACTGTTCGTTCTCTTCTCTGCTTGAGGAGAGAGCATTCTCTCCTCATAGTGCATTGTTTCATCTTATTTCTTCTCTGGGCTTCCCATGGACAACTACAGTGCCTCACTTATGTAGATGAGTTTAATCATTTCCCAGGTATGGTGAATGGTTATGTTGTACTCTCCTTGTCCAATTTATAGAATTCACGTCTATGAGTTCTACATGTCGATTCAGCCTAATGGATTTCTTTGTTGTTTAAGTTGTGTCAGGTATTGAGGTAAAAAGGTGATTATGAAGCTGTTTTTGTTCTTGAGGAGCTTTATAGTTCTGTATGGGGGAGACAGACCCCAAAGTAGGGCATTTTAATATGTCAAGGCGAGTCTGAGTTCCCAGGATGCGATGGCACACAGCCATGTTACAACTTTCCTTCCTTCCCCCTATTTCTCATTACAGCACATACCACCCATTATGTGAAAACCTGGTGTTCCAGACTCACAGTCAGTAGGAGTTATGTTCAGTTATATACTCTGAATTTTTTCCAGTACTGGTAATGGATCATATTGAATCATCTATTTACATTTTCTTGGCCAGTTTATTTTGACATACGACATGTATTTACTGATAGAGAAAACACATGGTGTTTGTGAGTGTGGTGCAATGATGTTTTTCCTTTGCAAGTAGAAGCAAGAGAGAGCTCATTTAGGTTTTACTGGCTAAATAAAACCTAATGTTCCAATGGAGCATGTATAGGTAAAAGATCGGTAGAAAAGGGCCATGAAGAGAATCCTGGGGAACACTGGAGATG
>NW_006493009.1:0-1324 GCF_000325575.1 Pteropus alecto | reverse complement strand
TGTTCTAGTAACAATCCTCTAGATAGATTGTTTCCTATATGGAAAAAAAATTAAATACAGATAGTTCCTAACTGTCCACTTTAAAGCTTTAATCCTCCTCAAACTGAATTTGGGGCTTCCGACTGAAGAGAAGACAAGAAAAGCCAGTAGATGAAAACAACTGGTTAAAGCAAAGATGAGGAATTACGATTTTAGAGTTAAAGCCTGATCTTATCAGAGAATTTGAGCTGTGTTCTAGCACACCGCTAAAATCAAATATAAGTATTAAGTTGACAAATAATGACGTAACAGCAGCATCGTCATCAGCTCGAAATAGTGGAGTCAGGTCGCTAGTAAGCACAAGCCCACAGGCCGGCACGCAACGGCTGGGGCCGGGTCCACTCCTGCTGCTCAGCCCGAGGAGGAGGAGCCAGGGGCCCAGAGCAGCGCATGGAGCCCGAGGCAGGACTCTCCTAATCTAAGCTGTTCCTTCAGTGTGGTTGGTCATTTAGGATCTGAGCTAAAAGGGATCCATCACGTTTTGTTTTCCACGTGTAATCTAAAGCTGCTTCACTATAACAGCAGATAAAATGAAGAATTTGGGGTAAAACAAAGCAAATTATGTCCAACAGAATTCTACAAATAGCTGATCTTAGAAACTCACCCGACTTGCGATTAACCTGATTCTGTGGGATGATGATCTGGCAGGAGCTGGCATCACTGGTGTTCTTGATGGGGTGGCTCAGGATGCAGATGACTCGGATCACCTGGCCCACCTTTTCTACCCGGTCTTTCACGTAGCTGGGGTCACAGATGAGCTGCTTACAGCGGGCAATCTGGAACAAGATGGTGACAAGCTTTACAGTATTCAGAGTCCGTGAGGATTTTAGATAGTATAATGATGCCACTGACTCTTGAATATAATCTGTTATCTTCATAAAGTAACCGCAGATAATTACTGAGCTATAGATAACTATTAAAACTAGCCTTGCCAACAACCCCTACAAATTCTCCTGGAAAAGAGCCAGTAATTCTAAATCCTATGCAAATATTAGGAAAACTGTTGCACAGTAATCAGAAGCATAAGTTTAGAACCGGGTAGACCGGGGTTCAAATCCTGGCTCTACCCAATCTCGGAGGGTTGTCAGGGTTAAATGAAACAGTATTTATGGCCTGTCATCATATGTGAACGCAACCAGTCAAGAGTAAATGTTCTGTAAATGGTACTGGCGTTACAAACCTGCCAAAATCATTCTCCTCTTAGCGCTGTGTTTCCTAAGTAAAACTTAAGTTGCAAGATAAATTATATAGTCTTCTTCCCCTTTGTATCAAAGCCTTGAACTTA
>NW_006493008.1:0-1324 GCF_000325575.1 Pteropus alecto | reverse complement strand
CTCTCCTGACTATTGCTGGAGTCATTTTCCCCCTTTGGACCCCCAAATGCAGTAACCCCACAACTCTCCAGAGCTCGCATTTATTCATCCTATTATATGGAAAGATTTAGTCATTTATAACATTTGATGAAAGCTCATGATCTGATGGGCCTCTAAAAATCAGCGATGGAAATGCCAGGATTTATACTGTTCTTTCCGACCTGCCATGGTCTCCCATTCACTGAAGTCAAAGAACGCATTCTCTCCTTACTTTGCTGAGTGAGTTTTCCCTCAGTTAATCAGTTATGCTCTGTAAGTGTGTGCTGAAACCATTCAAAAAGCATCTTACTTTCTACTAAGGTTACACCACAATTTCTTCATCTATCACCTAATCAGCCGATATCTCATTTCATATATTTTAAGAGATCTTTTTTCCTGGTTACTTAAGAAATTATATACGCAAATAACGTGTTAAATAATTGATGAACCACCTTGGTCTGCTTCCAGTTACCACTGACACTACCCTTCCCGATGCATCTAGAAAGCAGACCCCTTCACAGCAAGGCTTTCCACAGAGTTTTAAAAGATATTTTAGCTCCTGCGGTGACAAAGGCCCATTTAGAGACCGCGAGCGTAATTTACTCACCTGATTTAAGAAGCAATTTATGCGATCGAGCATATTCATGCTACATAGGGATGGATCTCTGTTAAGATAACGAGGATCTTTAACAATTGCAAGATTCCATGTTATTACGTTTATGATTGAACAGAGTAGACTGGAGCCATTATCCCCAGTGTTCTACTAAATCTTCCTACAGCTGTTAGAGGTTAATGGGGCTATTATTTCTCCTACTGTCAAAATCTGCTACAGAGCCAGGTTCAGAGCCTCGGCGCCAGGACCGCAGCACAGAGACGTGCGGGCACGCACTTCTTTTTTTTTTTTTCTGTAGCAATATTACAAATCACTCTGGTCTACTACGATTCAAATAGATCGCCCATTACTAAACAGCAAGGCGGCCCCGTAAAAACCAGCCGCGTCGATGAGCGGAATTTCTAGGCATTGAATAATGAGCTCAGTGACTGGAACAACATTATTAGGAAATAAAACATGCTTTTTTGTAGATGAGTAAAGCAAACCATGCTAATTTTCGAAGATTATCCAATCGGGGATTAATAGAACAACCAGCTATCTGGTTACCCGGGAAATGAGGGCCTGATGAAAATGCCGGTTATACATTGTTTCTGGAGTAAAGCTTTACAGCGGGAACCATGCAAAGCCCCTGCACAGCTCATCGGGGGAAGGGAGGGCTCTGTTCCCCGGCTAGGCTTGTCTCAGAAGTCTTCC
>NW_006493007.1:0-1323 GCF_000325575.1 Pteropus alecto | reverse complement strand
GATAGCTATCCTTTCAACAAATCTCCTCCCTTTTTGTTTTATCTGGTTCGAATTGGGTTTCTGTCATTTGCAACCAAAGAGTCCTGTTCATATGATATTTAAATTAAAATTCGAAATTCTCATAGCAAAGATCTGTATAATAATAACCCTTATATGCTGTTTATCATATCTGGCCAATTGTCTTAACTTTAAAAAAGCTGTAGAAGAAAATTTTGTTGCCAAAACTCTTTAAAGTTCTGGCCAGAAATTCTTCCTAATCTATTAACTTCCTTTTGGTTACAACCTAAAAATCGATGCACAATTGAATTTATTTCATCTTCAAATAAGGCAAACTCCAAGCTCTGTAAAGTTACACACTCTTATTTGCTGACTACCCCTTAAAACTGTGATGTGTTCATTTTACATAACAAATATTACCAGATGCTTATTTTGAGCCAGGTATTGGGTTGAAATTTTTGCTCATTTGTTCCTCTTGACAAACCTCTGAGGTCAGTACTGTTAATATCTGTTTCTAATGAGGAAACAGAAGCACAGACAGATTGAGTAACTTGCCCTGGGTCACAGAGCTCGAGCCAGCAGAGCTGGAATTAATTCTTAAATCGTATTATGCATAAGGGCATAATGAAGTTTACACTGAGGCGTGTGTAGAAATGGAAATTCTTGGGACCTCCTAATTCAGAACCAGACCAAGAAAAGGTGAGACTACTCTTTAGATTTTTTTTACATTTACCCCCAAATTGTGATCTCTCACCTGCAGCCTTTAGTGACTGTGAATTTGGCTGAGAATACCTGTCACCGCCTCTGACTTCTGTAACAGGATGAGGTTCTGCCACATGTGATTGTACCTCCTGCACGTCTCTGCGTCCTCACGACCGTCTCCTGAGCTTCGGTCTCTTACGCTGATGATAACTTCCTGACTGGCTGCCCTGCCTCCAGCCTCTGCGTCTTCAGTCCATCTCCCTCATCATCACTCAACAACAAAACTCATGACGTCGCTTTCCTGGTTAAAACTCTGCAGTGACATCCTTTCCCAGAGAAAAATAGCTGAGCTCCTTGACATGACACGCGAGTCCTGCCACCGCCTGGTCCTGTTGTCTCCCTGGTCTCATCAGCTCCCCTTCTCCCGCTTGAAAGCCACTGGCTCTGGCAATTCTGAGCTCCTGGCGGGTCCTGCGGACAGCTCTGTGGTCTCACAGCACGGTGCCTTTCCAGAGTCTCTCCCTGAAGTCCCCTTTCCCAGGCGTCTCCTGATCGCTCTTCTTGCCCCTTCGAGAGTCTGATCTTCAGAAAAGGATCAAACCCAGTGCAGAACGTGAGCGGCAA
>NW_006493006.1:0-1323 GCF_000325575.1 Pteropus alecto | reverse complement strand
CCCTCTGTCCGCCTCACGCCTCGCCCGCCTCACGCCCCGGGTCTGCACAGGCCCTTGGACCCCCAGAGTCGCCCGCGCGAGGGGCTCCGACGTGGCGTATGGCTGTGGGTAACCCCTTCCCGGCCGCGTGCGCCGATAGAGTGGACGGGGCGGACACGACGCGGAGGACTGCGGTTCTGGTGCATGGGGCGCTCCTGGCAGCAGGTGACGACCTTCGACCTTCGTGAATCCCGCCGCGGCCCTCCCTGCAGTGTTGGCTGCTACCCCGTGCGAGCCCCGCTGGCGTCCTTTACATTGTTAGGTGCCCGAGCACCCTGTGTGTGCGTGTCTGCCCCCCAGACTGCGCTGGGAGATGAGTCCGCCCTCGTCGTTCACAGGGTCCGTGACATGCCTGGCCCAGGGCTCCGTTCGGGTTCGTGGTGCAGCCTGCAAAGCCGCCCAGCGGACTCGGGGCGCGAGCTGCTCCGGGCCATGCGGCTTCGGGAAGGCTCGTGAATAGGCACGGCTGCTGATGGATCGGAGAAAGGATGGGTCCTATTCGGTGCCTCAGGGGCCTTTTACTTTGATAGAGACTCTTAGCTGTAGCAGGCAGCCGCGCCAGTACACAGCGAAGCGTGGGACCTTCAAGGCCCAAACAGCAGGGAGCAGCAGGCCTCTGCTCCTAATCCATAATAGTAGCTACGTCTGCGATATTCTGCTTTTTGCTGTGGCACATTTAATCCTACAATAACCCCAAAGATTGGTTGGTATTGTCAGATGGGGAAACGGAATCACTTAAGTAACTTGAAACCTGGTAACAAGGCCCAGGTTTCAATTCAAATGGGTTTGGCCCTAGATAGGTAACTGTCCTGCTATTAAATCTGTATTTACCCTCTAAATCAAAACAGTGTGCTTCACCCCCACTTTTTTGGGGGGGTTGCTCACTAGTAGTGGATGGAGAACGTTAGTCGTGTCATACAATCCTCTGAAATACATTTTCTCTCACTGTGTACCGCCTCCCGCACCCCCGTGACTTCATGCTCCTCGCTCCTGTGGTCTCAACATGCATGAGCTCTACCATATGTGCTTTCTTCCTTATACTCTTCTCGTATAAGGCTGCTCAAGTAATTTACTCCTTGTATTCATTTTGCAATACGCTTTAAAACAGGATCTCTAAAATAGTGTGTTACTAGGAGAATAAATGGATTACTAATTAAAGCATGTGCAAATAAGTCAGAAATGAAAAACAGCTTGGAAAAAAGATTCAGGAGCAGCGAATTAAAGAGACAGTGCGCAGCAATTGGAATCAGGTGGCAATTAGACCTCTGCAGGCAGGTAGCTCTC
>NW_006493005.1:0-1323 GCF_000325575.1 Pteropus alecto | reverse complement strand
TTTACTTACAGTCTTGCCATTATAGCCTAATCATCTCCTATAAATAGCAATCTACCCCTACCCGCTGCACACACACAAATAAATTCTTAGCCGGCTTTCTCTATTTCCATTTTACAAAATAGTCTCTATCAAAGTAGTTGCTGTTTGGTTACAATTTTTTTTTTAACTTCAGTAAAAACATGGATCTTAAATGGGGGAAAAATCTGGAACTCTCCTGTAAAAATTTCCATTTATATTTTTAGATGTGTTTGCTTCTTTGTTTTGAAACAATTAAAAACTTTCAGAAAATTAGTAAGAACAGAACATTTCAATTAAAAATTTATCCTGAATCATTTGTGGGTAAATGCGTCATCAACATAATGCCTCATCACTCCTGAATGTTTACTATGATTTTCTATACATAAGGTGACGGTCTTATAAAGCCATAACACAACTATCAAAATCAGTTAATTATCATTGCACACAAGGCAGATTTTACTTTCTAAAGATAAAAGCAACAGAATATCTCTTCCATCTCACATGCTCTTCTCATAAAGTAAGTTTGACATTCCTCCCATCAAATGTGTGGTTTTGGTCTACCAGAGGAGAAAGTGGGAAAATCTTTATTCCCTTCCTTTAAATCTGGGGAAGTTCTGTGACTTCTGAAACTAAGTCATAAATGATGATAAAACTTCTGTTTCATTCTCCTGGGACACTCACTATTAGGAACTAGCCACCATGCTGTGAGACAGCTCAAGTGTTAATGTGGAGAGTCCACAGTGAGGGCCTGAGTTCTGAGCCAACAGCCAGAATCAACCATCAGACATGTGAATAAATAAGACTTCAGTTGATTTCCGCTTATAGCTGTTGGGAGTGATATCATGAGTATGACCCTCTTTAACCTGGGTGCTGTGCCCTTTAAATATCTACCGTTCTTTGATAGGGTAGTCTTTACTTCTGAAAAATAAAGATATTTTCTACTTTCTGACAAATAAGATATGCAGGCTCATCCTGTACTTCCCTGCCTTAGCCTTAAAATTAATCATTTCTGCGAAGAGTCCTAGTCACTTTCAGTGGTGAATGGTGTTTATAAACCAATGCCCGGTCGTAAGTGGGTTTGTCTTTTACGCTAACTCACATACACAGACTCCTGGTTTTGGCGGTTTCAGTGCCCTTCTACTGACTCCTAATGTATTTCCCCAAGGCTACAACTTTTCCTCTGCTAGTAAATAAAGTATTTTAGTAACTTAATATTTCCAATATTTTCTCCCAACTCTGTTATTCTAAAGGAATAATGCTGTTTGTTCATTAATTTACAGACACTATAACTCTGTCCAGGCAAAA
>NW_006493004.1:0-1322 GCF_000325575.1 Pteropus alecto | reverse complement strand
GAGTCACAGCCCACCTGAAAGGGTACACAAACATTATCTCATTCAATTCTCACCCTCCACCATGAGACAATCATCACTCCCCATTTTACAGATGGGGAAGCTGAGACTAAAGGGTATTAAATAATTATCTATTTAATACACTTCTAAACTATTTGGCCTTTGTTTCTTTTACAAGTGGCAGATCCGATTTTTATAATCAACCAGAACAATAAGGATTTTCTCTTCCTGTACAGCTAGTAAAAGGTAGAGCTGGGATTCAGACCAGGTCTGTATAATACCAAAGTTCAAGCTCCTTCTACTGCCCGCTTTGTGCCACCTCAGTGGCCCAGTCTCTAGAGAGTCCCAGCCCTCCCTAGACATGTTTAGTATAGATCACATCTTGCTTCCTTGTCCTTCTCTCCTATTCAAAATTTATTACAAAGCTGCAGCCATCAAAACAGGGAGGTACTGGCATAAGGATTCGGCTCAATGGCATGTGACACACATCTATATGAAGACATCAAGTTGTACACCTTAAATATATATAATTCCTATGTATCATTATACCTCAATAAAGCTGGAAAAAAATCAAACCAGTAATATTGATGAAAAGACATGCATTAAAATGTCCACTATTAACAGCCAAAACCTGGAATCATAACAAGTGTCCATCACAGTGTAATAGATGGTGGTAATAAATTTGTACAGTAGAATACCACATAGCAATGAGAAAGAACAAACCGCACTGCACGTAAAAACACAGATAAATCAGCTATTAAGCTAAAAAAGGATGACAACACAAAAGATTACACCTAGTACTCTTAAATTAAGTTTAAAAAAAAATCAGCAAAACTAATATCTGCAGTTAGAAGTCAGCCTGATGGAAGTCAGGATGGTCGTAACCCTTATGTCACGGGGCAGTGGCAAGGAGGGCTTCTGTTTACGAGAATGTACTCACCAAGCTTGTCACTTATGACTTGTACATTTTTTTCATATGTGGGTTTCACATCAATCAAAAGTTTGTTAGAATACAAAAAAGATGGGCAAAAGACTTGAATAGATATTTTTCCAAAGAACATACATGAATGGCCAATAAACACATGAAGAGATCCTCAACAACATTAGTCATTGGGGAAATGCAAATCAAATCCACAACAAGAAACCATTTCATCTATCCTAGGATGGCTATAATAACAATATTTTAGAAATGGAAAATAACAGTTGTTGGTGAGGATGTGGAGAAACGAGAATACTCATATATTGCTAGTGGGAATATAAAATGATGCAGTCGCTGTGAAAAACAGTTTGGTGGTTCCTCAAAAAGCTAAACAGAATTACCATAT
>NW_006493003.1:0-1322 GCF_000325575.1 Pteropus alecto | reverse complement strand
CAGCTAAATTATGCCTGGATCCCTAATTCACAAAATCTGAGATAATAAATGTGTTTTAAGTCCCTAAGGTTTAGTAATTTGTTACACAGCATTGGAAACTAATATAGGGTATAAGGCAAAAATCCCCTGTTCTGAAAGTTGAATATCTCAAGGGAAATCAGGGATGTGGCTATTTGATAGGATATCCAGGAATAGGAGAAAAGGTACACATCAGAGACCCAGCAGCACTGACACTGACTCAAGATTATACTGGCAAGTTACCAATAGGAACTCTGTAGGTGACTTCAGTCCAGAGGTGGTGATTGAGAAAGTTCAGTTGTAAGATCAGATAGAGAATTGAGGTAAATCCAGAGGGTTAAACTAGCCTTCGAATTTTTTATTCGAACTCATCAAGGGAAAAGAGCAATAATAAAAAAGAAATTTTGACTCTAATTAAGAAAAATAATGATAGATCATTACAATAAAGTCAGGACGTAGATGAGTATCTAAGAGACATTTGGAAAGACTATTATATGCTGGAAACTTTGCTAAGCATTTCATAGGTCAACACTGTCCAATAGAAATACAATGTGAGCCATAAATAATTATTTTTTTGATAGCCATGATAAAAAAGTAAAAAAAAAAAAAACAAGGGAAAACAAAAGTTGTGAAATTCATTTAGTAGTATATTTAATTTAATCCAACACATTAATATTTCAATTAGTAATCAATATAAAATGTATTTTTGAGATAGGTTCTTTCCTTTCTTCTTTCTGTCCTTCCTCCCACTCTCCTTTCTCGGTCTCTCACTCTCGCTCTCTCTCTCTCAATCCAGTTGTTTTTCATCACTAGAGCAAGTGCTGTCTTAGTTCAAAGCCAGTCTTCTTTCTTTGATTACACATTTTCATATTTCAGCGAATAATACCTAATTTTTTGTTTTATTTTGTTTTGTAATCATCAACTTTATTTTTAAAAGCAGTTTTAGGTTTATTGAAAAATTAAGCTGTAAGTACAGAGTTCCCATACAGCTCACACCTGCCCCAAGTGTGCACAGTTCTCCATCATTAATATCTTGCATTAATATGGTACATTTGTTGTAACTGATGAGGCAATATTGATATATTATTTTTAAGTAACCACCATAGTTGATGTTAAGAGTCACTCTTTGTGTAGTATATGTTATGGGTTTTGACAAATGTATAAAGATATATATCTACTGTTATAGTATAATATAGAATAGTTTCACTGCCCTAAAAATCCCTGTAGCCCCACTTATTCATTCCATCCTCTGTCCTCCCCAAACTTTTAACAACCACTGATCTTTTTACTATCTCCATAATTTT
>NW_006493002.1:0-1322 GCF_000325575.1 Pteropus alecto | reverse complement strand
GGGGGAAAAAAAAAAGACTTTCCTGAAAGCTACTCTTTGGTTTTAGCCTTGGCTTTAAAGCAAAATCTTGGGCTGCACATGGTAGCACTACTGTACCTCCAACCTCCTCTCTGCTATTTTTCCGTGAAGTCTCCTCTTGACTAAGGTAAATACCTCTTATTCTTTCAACCAATCCATATGCACTTTTCATGTGTCTACTCATCCTTCTCTGGCAGTGCTTCGGTTTCCCCACATCTCCCTGATGCAAACAGAATATTTCTAGTGAGGTCTGAACAGAGCACAGCACTGTAGAGCTATCTCCATCTTCCACGTTCTGGCCCTCTTTATCATCACATCTAAACATTGATTTTTAAATCAATTCATAGCTCCATCGACTCATGTTGACTACTTAATATTCTACTAAGTCTATGAGATAAAGAAAGTAGAAGAAAAGATCTGGTGGAAGGAAGAAGGTTGAGGAGATGGAACTATTTCTGACAGAAGAGGCTGCAAATTGCCCATCAAGGTGTCCTCATATTTAAAAGGAAATGCTCAGAAGCAAAATTTATTACAAGCTAACCAGTCCAAAATGCTCTCTCCTACTTTGCCTGAAATCCCATCATCTAAAGACTTATTGGGGTTAATAAATAAAAAAAAAAATAACAAAAAAGCAAAACAAGACCAAAAAACTCATCCATAATAACACATTACCAGACAATCACACATCTTGTGAGTTTTAAAAGAAAAGTGTTTTGGCTTAGTGAATGACACTTAGTGTTGATGTTGAGTTAACTTTTTGACAAATAAAGGTTGGGGAGAAGGTGAAGATGACTGAGAATCTGAGGATGGTTGATGGGGGTGGGGAGAGAAAACCAAAACTCTTCTGGAGGATGGATATGGTGACCATGTTTTGCAAAATAAAAATCAGTATTCATAGAAGAATAGAGGACAGAGGATTTTGAACCGGCACGGGGCCGAACACCGGAGGTATATGGAGGCCATTAGTGCTTTGTTAGTGGGCAGGCCTGGAAGTGACATCACCATGTGAGCCACACAGCAACCAATAGACAGTAGGGCGGCTATGCACGGTTTCTGAATGAAAGTGCATCTTTGTGACCATTCGACCCAGGATCACTTAAGCTGCTGCTTTTTTCTCTCCACAACCCAAGCACAGATGTCATTTATGTGTTATCACACACAAACAAGGAGCACGTTCTGTTGAGAAAAACGTTGCCAGTGACTTACACCAGTGGTCCTCAACCTTTTTGGCACCAGATACCAGCACTCCTATGAGAACCTCATGCCCGGTGATTTGAGGTGGAGCTGAGGCCGTGATGCTAGTG
>NW_006493001.1:0-1322 GCF_000325575.1 Pteropus alecto | reverse complement strand
TTTTTTTTTTACTTCATCGGTCTTACCTATTACAAGCTAGCCATATAAAGCATCCTCAACTTTAAGGGACGCATTCTGTGTTAAAATTTTTGGGCCAAATCATCAACTTTTCTAGAAGCAAAAAGAATTTCTGTTTTTCATTTGCTTATTTGTTAGTCTTTCCTTCTATCTAGCTATTCAGATCATGCAGATCTACAGTAGTTCCTTTTTAAATTTAGATTAATACTGTAATTCCTGATAAGCGTCAGACACAGGGATGCAAAGGTTGATATATTCTGCATGCATTTCCACCACTACCTTTGAGTAAAAGTTAAGTGAGAAAGCATGACTAGATTACATCCACAGCACTACTAATAATTCTAGTTTAATTGTGAGTTTCATGAAGGATCTGTGAGGATAAAACAAAAACTGAAGCCCCAATGAAAGACTAAAGAGTAAGTATGTTCATATTTCTCAAATCAATTTTTTCTATTCTGAAGTTTAGAAAAATAATTAAAATATTTCCTGTCACTTTCCTGAGTGTGTATATATATTGCATACAAATACACATTTATGTATAAACACACATTTGTGTACATATATATAGTTATTTTTTAAAATTTGTATAGTTCATAAGAATGGGAGAAATTAATTTCATTTCTTCAATGTCATTTTATCTTCAAGAATATTAATTTTGTTTTATATTAAGTATGTAAGCAATGACATAGTCAAAATCGATGGGCATATAATGTAACATCTATTGCCCCATTGCTGCCACATGTGCAAGTGCATGCATATACACACACATATATGCACACTTCATTTATATAAATCCATCTCTTCAACTTAATGAAACTGGTTTGACATTCATCTAAAAAAATCTTGTCTTTTTTAAAACGTAAGTACTTTTTGATGGCTAGGCATATTAAACAAAACAAGTAAATTATACCTGCAATATAATTTATCAGAATATTTCTGAAACATGTTTCTGAAGTAGGTAACTAGGACAAAAGAGATGTTTCGCATCCTAGGATGATACCTTACATCAGAGCGACTTTTGCTGGAGGTACAATAGGGAATGAAGAGACGATTACTGCCAGAGGAAAGGAAGGTAGGCTCTGGGGAACAACAATCCTGTGTTTCTCAATTTGAGCCATCACAGACATTTCAAGCGTGGACCTGATGTACAGAACAGGATAGGGTAATAGTGCTTAGATAGTTTACTTTGTCCGTGAGCCTATATATCAGTGTCGTCCTCTCTGATGGTGTCTAAAAACTCTGAATTTCCTTGTTGTTACACAGTTTCCATCTGAGACCATTTTGTCAAAGAAGGAACCCAGGAG
>NW_006493000.1:0-1320 GCF_000325575.1 Pteropus alecto | reverse complement strand
GGTGGGAAAAAAATATAAACTGTCGATAACTCTTTAAATATTATATGATGAAATGTTTTAGATATGTTGGGTTAAATGTTATTAATTTCACCTTTAAAAATGTTTTGAGATGGCTTACTAGGAAATTTAAAATTACATATATGGTTGTCACTGTGGCTCTTAGCGCTGGATTCAACGCTACACTGCAAGGGTCTGTGTGCATCCCGCAGACCCTTCCTAGGATCTTGGGGACGGTTTCCTGGAGGAGCCCGATGTGTCTGGAGGACATTCTTATCCTGTCTTGACTGAGGGGTCTGTAATTCTAGCACACTGCATGTTTCTGTTGGAGGTTCCTGCAGAATGGCTTTTTCAGCCCCCTTTCTCTAGCCACCATGAGCCTTCCTCAGATGGGTTGTGCTGTGGAGGGGAGGGTAAGGACATGATGGTGATTTTGGCGGGGTGGGTGAGAAATGGAGGAGCATGCATCTTGCGCCTCCAAATGTCTGCTCAGATCCGTGTGTTCTTTTCTACCAAGGTAAAGAAGATTCTAAGGGTTTTAGAAGCCGTTTTATGTTTAGAAGCCAATTTTAACAGATACTGAACTGCCACAGAGTTTCCTCCAACCAATTATTAAAGAGGCATTGTTTCCTCACTGATTTAAGATGCTATATTTGCCATATACTATGATTAGATTGTCCTTTCCCCTCACCCATGCATTCATCCTTCTATCCTTCTGCTATCTGAATGGTAGATGTGGCCCACCTGTAATTGACCTGTGGCATGAGCAAGGTGAAAAAAAAACGTAATTGGTTTAAGCTACTTAGATTTTTGGAGATCATTTGTTCCCAGAGCATAATCCAGCCACTAAAGTTTGATTCGATTCGTCATGCAGCAATAGATAACTGTCATCCTCAGCTACAACAGAGACATGGCTACCTTTAGTGGCTTTGTGCAAATCAGAAAAAAGTGAGTCATACAGACTCACCTTTGTTCAAATAAAAGGTGGCCCTTCCTCCAGGATGCAGCCTTGTGCCAGGTGCACAGCATGGATTTGAGCCCACACTCAGCTCTGTCACTGGGTGCCTTTATGCATGACATAAGCTGCACACTGTGTGTGTGAACCTCCTGGGATACTGCTGCACAATTCTCTCCACTTAGCATAGAGAGAAACTTGGCTTCAAGACATGTTTAATTACTCCAGTTAAGAACAGAGAGAAGGCACCTAGAGAGAGTAGTCTTCCCAGCCTCGAGGATTCAGTAGAATACTGACTTGTATTGAGGAAGACAGGCTAAATATTACTTATACAGTAACTGCATTTTTCAGGTAAGTCATTTAGGCTA
>NW_006492999.1:0-1321 GCF_000325575.1 Pteropus alecto | reverse complement strand
ATTTAGAATATACGGTCGTTAGGCTTCAATGATTGACTGGCGAGAGCAGGTGGGAAAAAGGGAGGACTCGTGATTACAGCCAGGATTCCAGCGGATGGCTTATGTGAGGGACACAGGAAGTGGAGCAGATTTGGAGAGTGAGGAAGGTGTGTTTGCCTTCTGGATGTGAACTGTGGGAAGCCGATAGAGATGGCTGTTCTTCAGCCGGATACGCAGCTGTATGGCTCCGGATGGCTGCCGGGTAGGCCATCAGTCACGGTAGAGAGGATGTCTCCCCGAAGATCAGTGGACTGAGAAGAGGAGCTGGTCAGAGCCCTGAGGGACATCTGTACACAGGGCATGGGCAGAGGAGAGAGGCTAGCACAGATGTGACCAGGGAGGCAGGTGTCAAAAGAAGGAAGAGCTCGTGAGCAGGAGGAACGATCGGCACTGTTAACTGCTGCGGGAGGGTCTAGCGAGGCGGCGCCCGGAAAGGGTCCTTGGAAATGAGGGACACAGCATTTTCAGTGAGAACCCCTCAGCGTCAGAAGCCTGGCGGCTTTTAGTTCAGGAGAGAACAGGATGGAGGAAAAGTGAAAAGCACACTCTTAAGTAACCCTTTCTGTGCATTATTTATTGAACATATTGTCCAGTGAAACAGGCCGTTATGTACATGTTAATAAGTTTTTGCCACCACTAAGGTGTGGGACAAGAAGGACTGAAGACAAAGGTGGTGGCAGACAGTGGACATGACGGTAGCACCTTGCTCCAGAAAACAAAAGTCTCGGAAAATATTAAAGTGCTGTTGGTTATCTTCGTGTGTTGGGAAAATGAATTTTCTACTGTATTTGAGTTTTTGCAAAGACCGCAAGTTTCATAATTTAGATTTTTAAAATTATAAACCACTGATCGAAGAAAGTTGTGGAGCCTGTTTCATTTCTTAAATCAGGGGCAGGGACTGGAACATGGTAAAATGCTGATAAGGGTGGCGAAGCGGAGGTACGTGAAAGAGAGGACAGTCGATGGAGCTCGGTTCGCGAGAAGGAGCACTGGCCTGTGGAGGGGTTACCATTCGACTGCGTGAAAGAAGGAAGAGGTGGCTCGAGATGCATGGCGGTTTCCAGGTGCAGTTTCAGGGACTGAGATGAGACAGGTCATCTGCTTAGAAAGATGGAATGAAAGGAGGCGGAGTCAAAGGGCTGGAGAGGAGCAGGGTCATGGGTTCAGATCCCCTCTGTAGACAGATCTGTTGTGGCTTAATGCGCAGTAGCCTGGAGCTAGTTGTGGGGTGGGGGGGCAGGGGGGTGCCTGCTAGCGTGGGCCACAAGGGAACAAGGCCTTT
>NW_006492998.1:0-1322 GCF_000325575.1 Pteropus alecto | reverse complement strand
AGGAGGCAGAGAGAAGTCTGTAGGCCACTGTGATCGTCTAGATTCAGGCCCCAGAATCTCGGGCACCGCACACTCGCCGCCACGGTGCCGAACAGCTTCTGATGGGCAGGGACGATGGCGTCCTGAGTCCCACAGGGACAGCAGCCCCCCGGGCCCATGCGGGTCGCTGCCCGTGGGGTTCTGATGGGAGACGGAAGGGCCACTGCTCCTCAGGTTTGCCGTAGCAGGTGACAGGAGTCGGTGCTGCTCCCCAGGTGGCGTGTGGAGGGACGAGGCTGGGACGAGGCAGCGGGAGGGGCAAGCTCCTGGCCCTGGAGTTGGAAGTGACGCCCATCCGTGTCTGTCACGGGCCCGGCACGTTGCCTGGCACCCAGCAGCCCCTCTGAACACCTCGCAGCTCGCGGCTGATGGGGCCCGTGGGAGATCCCCTGGCGATCAGATGTGGTCTCGGTGGGAACCGGTCTGCGGTCTCGCCGGGGGCCACATCCCTCCTGCCTAGACAGGGGCAGTCGGTGTCGCGAGCGGTGTCCTCAGAGCCTGCACCTTCTCGGGCCGGAGCAACCCAGGGCGAGGCGTTGCTTTCGGCTGTCAGCGTCCCTTCCTCTCTGCACCTGCTGCTTGCTGCTGGCACCGTGTCCTGTAAGCTGCAGCAGATACCCGTGGCCTCGGTGACGCTGAGGTGCGTGTGCTCAGCCTTCGACAGTGATCTTCTATCACGCCGAGTGACACGCAGCTGCCACGTGGCGACTTGTGCTCTTTTGTTCTACGTTCTGCCCTGTTCCATTTGAGCGTTTCCTTTGTCTTCCAGACCAAATGCTTCATCTGCGGCATAGGCAACGATTACTTCGACACGGTGCCGCACGGCTTCGAAACCCACACCTTACAGGAGCACAACTTGGCCAATTACCTGTGAGTGTGCGGGTCCCCGACATCCCGCCCCTGCCCGCACCCGGGCCCCACGTCAGGCTGGAGAAACCGGGGTGGGGGTGGAGCGCCCGCTTCCCCTCGTGTGACTGGCCCCGGGCTCCACTGCCCCTGAGAGAGACCCACAGCCGGGGCCCTTGTCCCCGGAGCAGGTGGACTCAGGACCTGAAGCAGCGGCCCTTTCTGTGAATGACTCTTTCCAGAACGTGACCTGGAAAGTGGGGAGGACGAACAGGGAGCTGAGCCATGGGGGAGCCCGGCCGCCTCCCTGTTTCCATGGGGACCCCCCAGCTGATCCCAGGGGGCGTGGGAACGTGGGGACCTCTGCCCTTCTGAAGACTCACGTCTCATAGGCGCCATTGGAAACACAATGAAAAGTTGTTTCTTTTTTTTTTTTT
>NW_006492997.1:0-1322 GCF_000325575.1 Pteropus alecto | reverse complement strand
CCCCCCGGGAAGAATGCATTGGATCGGGGCGGGCACCTGACCAGGCTCTCCCCCAGGAAGTTAAACTGAGACTTGTTCAAATCTGCTTTTGAACTTGGGGGCTGGTACACTCAGGACCTGGTGTGGCCATTTGAGACCCTCCAGCAAGGAAGTGGAGAGAGCCAAACTGCTCCCACGTAGAAGAGGGGTGCCAGGGCCAGGAAAGGAAGTGGAGTGGTGCTACCGGATCCTGGTCCCACGACCCCTCGTAGCCTGGCAGCATCTCCTGTCCCTGCCTCCAGAAAATGCCCTGTGGATCCATATGCAAATTATACACTCACGGCTTAAGCTGGTTCGAGAAGGCATTTGTTTTTTGTAAGCAATAAAATATAGTCACATGTTTAATCATTTAAAAGCTAAATTTAATGATGTCTAACCCCAGTAGAATAGCTTAGAAGACTATTTCTTTAGCAGTATGTTTTAAAATGTATTTGCTTCTAACTTGAAAACATACATTAGTTTCCCCCATCGCCCTTTCTAAAACAGACACATGGATAGGAGGAATTTTAAATAAGTTTTAACGGAGTCGCTCTCCCTGCCCGAAGTGATGAGCTGTGAAACTTTAAAGATCTTGGGTGAAAGGTTTGACTTTCCAATCTTCAAAAAAAACATACACTGAAGGAACTGATACAATGGTGACAAAGCTCATTCAAGACACAGAAGCAGAGGGCCGACACACAGCCTCTAGCCATCACCTTTCGTCCAGTTAGAGGGTATCCATCCACAGCCCGAGGGGAAATAAAATCAAAACAGTGATGACACTCCATGGTTTTCCTGACCGGTAAACCTGGCTGCACTTCCTCATTCAGCAGTCACTGCAATACCCACCCCCCACCGTGCACCAGGCTCAGAACCGTGTAGTGGGGGGGCACAGGCGTGATGAGGGCAGACTACCCACTCAGTTACTTCCATCAAACCTTTACCCTTTAGAGAAAACTGATACACAGTTACAATTACAGTGTACCGTGGTCCACGATGAGGTGAGTAGGGAAGCGTGGTATGTCGTCAGACAGCAGAGAAAGCAAGCTGCAGCTCCACACCCTGGGAGGGAGGGATGCTCATGAAAGGTGGTGGCTGTCAGCGGACTGGGCCCAACACAGATGCTCGGCCTTCCAAAAGTGGACAATAAGTGTTAAGTCTTCTTACTGTTATTTCATTTTCCTATTTTAGGGAGGAGGGGATGAAACCGTCACCCCTGTAATCGACCTCTGCCTTCCTGTCTCTTCAAGGTCCACGGACGCCCACCAGAGGGTGTGCCCTGGGGTGGCTTGACCTCTATCGGC
>NW_006492996.1:0-1321 GCF_000325575.1 Pteropus alecto | reverse complement strand
AAAAGCCCAAACATGGTAAGAAAAGGGGAGTCTTTTTAATTTCAGGGAAAAACCAAACAAACCTTTTTTCCATGAAGTGACCATCCGAAATCATAAATATTCCATGCCTTAGTTAGATTAACAGATAAAATTCCCAAACCCACAATGCACGATGCAGCAGCTCTACCTTGTGTCTGCCTGCTCTTCCCATCTGAGGGTGTACTTTTGCTTGGCAGAAGTCTTTGGAGCTGACCACTTTTGTCAGCTAGCTCTCCCTTTCGAGAGTGAGCTCCTAACTGCCTATTCTCCCTTCTAAAAGTGTACTTTTGCTTTTAATAAAACTAGTTTGCATACAATCAATTTCTGGGCATGTGCCTTGAATTCTTTGTCAACTGGATACCAAGAACCAAGGTCTAGCAGTTCCAGTACTCCCCAGGACAGGTAACACTTTGAGACTAGTCTCTGCCATTTATAATCTTGCTAATTTCCCTCACAAAAACTAATTTTCCTCATCTTTAAAATGAGAAAAATAATATTACCTTATCATATATGGATAGTATTAAATAAAAATTTCAATGTAAAGCACATTGTACATCCTCAGTAATTGTTAGAAATAATTATCAGCAGTTTCATACATTATTTACTTTTCTTGCAGTTATAATTTCACCAATTTACATATATCCTCATTCCTTGCTCCTTTAAGATATCAGAATATTTGATAACTCTCATGTTACCTGTAATAGATGTTCATGTCTATGCAAATAAAATACCTGATGCTCTGTGAATTTAATTAAAGGCTAATTATAATTCATTCAGTTTTTCCCTTGCTGGCTTTTCTAGTCATCGACTACTAGAGTCTCAGATTACATCAAAATTTCTGATCAAATATTGGAGCACTAGAAAGATTAATGTTATTGTTGGAATGTAGTTAATAAGGCAAAGTGTACCCATAGAGTTGGGAGTGCTTCTGTTACTTGGGAAAAGGCTGAGTGGTTATACCCCTCAGGAATGCACTTTTACTTCTTTCCTTGTCTTCACTTGACAATTGGGGTCCACCCACATGCTGAGAACAATTGCAATACGTTTAGGTAACATGAAAAAACTCGCTTCAGCGAAAGAGCTGCTCAGTATCAGCCTGCTTTCCCCAGATGCTGCTCTGGACTGATTACTTGGATCCAAATTTCTTAATTTCTATATATTTTATTACTCCAGCCATTTTTTTATATTCGTGAATTGACGCATGTCTACTATCTCTGTTTGGAGTTTTCTTGCCTGCCCTTCAAACAGTAGAAACTCAAACCTGCCTAAGATAACCTAGAATTTATATATACATATATGTGTG
>NW_006492995.1:0-1321 GCF_000325575.1 Pteropus alecto | reverse complement strand
CAGATCACCGAGTGACATCCAGAGATGCCCAAGAGATTATTTTGCCCCACAGATCAGGCCTCTGACTTTAGAACCTGAACTGTCCCCACCAGCTTAGAGTACTTCTTTACGGCAATGATGGGACTCAGTTATGGCAGAAGCTGCTATACACACTGCACAGTATTTTATAGACTAAATCACCTACATATGACCTCATAACCTTTGAGATAGACTAATATATTCAGAAGCTTAACCTATTTCAAATAAAAAAGTAACAGTTATAAAAATGTTTTGCACCGCACACACACAGAGTTTATGAATAAAAATAACACGTGGCCTTGTCAGTTTCAAGAACCCTTGTTTGCCACCCACACCTGGGCAGGGTTATTCTTCAGGCCCTTTACAGGCCTATAAATGCCTACGAACGCGCTTCCCCAGGGAGAGGCACGGACCGTTTACGGCACAGACTGCGTCCGCCTGAGGTATTCTGCCTCCTGGTTCACTCCTGCACCTTACGAGCCGCAAGGCCTTGAGCGGGGAGTTGGCATCTCTCGGCCTCGGCTTCTCCATCCACGTGACGGGAGTAAGAACTGAGCCAACTTCGTATAACTGCTGTGAGAATTAAGGAAGATGCTCTCAGCGCTTTGCCCACCGTAAAGTGCTGTACGCATTAGGATTATGAGCAGTTACCATCATCGTCTAGTTTTTCACCAGATTGTCTTTCCCGCCTCGGCCTCCTTGTGTCTCTAGCGCAGTTCCCAGCACACTTTAAGGCACCAACCGATGGGGTTCAGACTCAGCCGAATGGACCCAGGTACCGGCATTCAGGGCGGCCCTTTCCTAAAGTGCCAGTGAGCGGGATGCAGGACCAGTTGACAGAGCATCTTGGCCTTTTCTGGATCACAGGAGAGACAAACGTGCTTAAGGCTCAGAGAACGGAACAATCCGCAAAGTCACCACGTGAACCAGACGATATTTGAATTTGCATCCAAGACACAGATATTGGGAGCCTCTGGCCTCGTGGAAAAAGTGGCCGGCCACTGATTCATTTCGCATATTGCTGCTTAGGGGACAGTGCAATAGAGGGAGAAACGTACAAGATTTAAGTCCCAGAGTCCTGCTGTCCTCACTAGTGACCTTGGTCCAGCTTTTTAGCATCTCTTCACCTCTGCTACCTCGTCCGTAACGTAAGGGGGATAATCGCCGTCTATTCCTGCGGCAGCGGGAATGAAATTACTATGTGCACGGCTTCTGCCTCACGTGTGGTCCCCTGTCAGACACGCAGAACTGTCCGTCTCCTGATGCTGACGCTTCCTCTACCCACTGGGGCCGATTCTCGCTG
>NW_006492994.1:0-1320 GCF_000325575.1 Pteropus alecto | reverse complement strand
GCATATTTACCACTCTTTGCCTGCTAGCCACCTCTACATGGTGAACCGAGATGGTAACACATTAAAATTACCCAAGAGAGCCTGAGAAATAAGGTGCATTTCTTAATTTTTAACACAGCACAGATAATGCTGCAGTGAACATCCTTATCCCTGACCCCTTATAGGCTTCAAAAACTTATTTGGGCTACAATATGTTGATTAGGTTTGTTAAGCACTTATTATGCTCCAGTCACCGTGTGAAACACTGAACATCTCTTTTAAGCACTTATTTTCCATCTATGCTTGCCATATATGTAATTAAGGGGTAGAGGGGTTCAACATCACGACAGAAACACCATTACCAACAAATATAACTGGGTCTCAAGCCTAGTCTGTCTGACCCATAGAACAGAAATTGTTCTTTGAACTTTGAAACTTTAAACAGAGTTCTTTAACTTTGAATCATTGGAACTCTATATCCAGTGGGTTTCCCTGTTAATGACTGGGTAATAATAGTTTCTTAAATTTATAAATGATGAATAGTTTACATAGAACATACACATGATCTCGTTAAATATTTCCATTTAGTTGAAGAGAATGAAGAGAGGGAGTAAATGGCATGCTGAGAGACATGCAGCTGCTGGTGGGATTAAAACTCAAGGCTGAGTCCTCCAACCCTCATTCATCATTCATTTATTCACGAGATAACAGCAGAAAGTACCTTCGCCTTTGGAGAGGATGCTGATTTTGGATCGTGAAGAGTGAACGAGTGCTGTCTGTGATTGACACATGCCACCAGGATGTGATGGCAAATCACTGAGAGGCACTGTATCCACAGAAGGCCAGTGTCCCGGTCCTCAGCCTCCCGGCCAAGGAGGAGGATGGACTCCTCCCTGGAAGATCCTTCCATCTGTGTCTTCTCATGCTGATTTATAAGCCAAGCGAGACCTCATTACCGTGCCCTTCTCTCATGCGAAAATTGGGATAAATAGACTGGAAGCTGAAGCCATAGCTTCACTAAACAAATTAGTTGTATAAACAATTTTCTGGGGAAATATTCCAACTACTTAAGAGCACACACTGTTTTCAAGCATCCTCAAGCACTTCCCAAGCACCCTTTGCCATACAAACAAATGATGGACTAATTACAACCCATTCTTATCTATTCATTAAACCTCACCCTCCGAGGGCCGCTACTTAGCTGTATGTTAGCCTCCTTCTGGGTAGCGCTTGTCCTTGAAGAAAATAAAATGAGATTTCTTTAAAAATGTTTTCTAGGTTCAGTCTCTCGCCATACAGTCTGACGGTCCTCCCAATAATTCATCGGAATTAGGGGGTTTT
>NW_006492993.1:0-1321 GCF_000325575.1 Pteropus alecto | reverse complement strand
AGAAAGCTGGACTTTGTCCCACGTCTCCGATTGGACAGCAAATTTAAAATGTTTTCAAGGGCTGTGTGGGCCGGACAGAACTAGGGACGGTGCATCGGCCATCAGTCTGCAGTTTGGGCTAACCTTCCTGTACTTTGGGACTCTGGACCTGCCCCGCACCCATGTTGGAAGCAGAGGTGTCAGCTGCAGACAGGAGGGACAGAGCATTGTGTACACTCTTCAGGACTCCCGTCTCCTTAAAATCTTCTGACTTTATTTGAAGGTTGCCTTTTCTAAAAAAAACTGAAGAGAAATTTGCATAACATAAAATTAACCATTTGAAACGTACGATTCGGTGGCATTTGGTGCACTCAGATATTGAGCAATCATAATCTCTATCTAGTTCCAAAACATTTCTGTCATCCCCCTTCCCCTCCCCCGGCCCCTGGCACCCACTCCCTGACTCTCTGTTTCCGTGGACATGCCTGTTCTGGGCATGTCATGTAAACAGAATCACGTGCCGTGTGGCCTTTCACGTCTGGCTTCTCTCACTGGGCATCACTTGTGCCAGGTCCGTCCACACTGTGGCGAGCGTCAATGCTTCACTCTGCCATGGCCGAGTGATCTTCCATTGCGTGGATGCCCCACACTCCGTTTACCCACTCGTCCATCGATGGACATCTGGGTGGTTCCCACGTTTCGGCTGCTGTGAATCACGCGGCAGTGCCCATTCGAGGATGAGTTTTCGTGTGGACGTGCCTCTTTGTTTCCTTTAGGGCTCTACTCTATTCGACCTCCACGAGAGCAGGGCAATATCCGATTCACCTTTACCTCCAAAGCCCACCGAGGCACCTGGAAGATGATGGTTACTCAAAGAACATCAATGCCTGGTGAATGGAAGAAGCGGGGCAGGGAGGGAAAGGAAGGAGCATGGATAGGTTTCACCTTGCAAAGGGTGCCAGCCCATCCCCTACGAGGAACAGAAGCGAGAGAAGAATGCGTTTTTGCAAAGGAAAGGAGACCGCGTTCTACATGCCTCCGGTCTAAACAGCTCCCCCCTTTCAACCGAGCCGGCACCGCTGAGTTGCAGAAGTGAATCAACACTCTAGTGAGTCCCTGAGTCAGCTCGCCTCGCAGCTGGAGCCCCGGACAGCCCCGGGCCCTCTGCAAAAACCTTCTGCCTGGAATTGAGTATTTCCTCGGGGAGCAAAAGCAACTGGAGCGTGTGGGTCAATCTCAGGCAGCGGGAGCCGTTGCCCCAAAAAGCCATCTTATCCCGCAAATTTCTACTCGGCCGTTAAAGGGGCACAAAAGCATAGTTGGCAGCATAAAAAAAAAAAAA
>NW_006492992.1:0-1317 GCF_000325575.1 Pteropus alecto | reverse complement strand
AGAGGAAAAATGTAAAGGTGTGGCAGAGCAGAATTGAAAATCTAAGACTTGTTTCTGCAAAGATCAGACCCTAATGTTTTGAATTTTGTTTTTCGATAGTGCTGTTTATTTTTTAATGTCTTAATATTTCATAGTGTCACTTGGCAATATGCTTAAATTGTATTTATCTTTCCCAGATATAAATCTGTAATTACAGGCCAGTACTGATATACTTAATTTTGACAAAATAAATTTTGCTTATTTCTTTTGGCTAAAAATATGACCTAAGAGAGGTAGGAATTTAATCTTCCTTTGCTTTTCAGATAATTCTCTAAGATAACTGGCTGACTGCCCAGTATTCTGAAGCATCAGATTAGTTCTGTGATTAGTATGCTCCAGCTCCAACCCACTGCATGTTAGCTCTAAGACAGAGGCAAGAAAATAAATGAGAGATCTTGATTTATCTCCAGTTTTACTTATACAAACAAAATTTGATTGTATTTCAGTTCTCTGTCCTTATCTTTGGTTATCTACATGTAATTATGAAGGAAGCTAAGAGTAAGAATGGAGAGAAAAAAGGCAGATTTTTTGGAAGTTTGGTGAGAGTAGCAGAAAGATAGCAAATCAGTTTGAAACTTAGAAGCAAGCAAAGGGGCCCTTGCGGGTAAGAGAATGCAAAAATGAAGACAAGTCAAAAGTCGCATGTGAAGAAGATTAGAGTGTTGAGGAATTATGGTGAGTCATAAAGAAAAATCAGGTGAGAGGGAAGGAATAAAGAAGATGGGATGTGGTTCATGTCACCTGCTTTCAGAGATGGTTTCGCCACCTCTATTTTCTTGCTTTGATTTGGCCATCACAGGAAAAGGTTGAGTTTGCTAGAAAACATTTGGGGCTTCACTGGCCCTTTCCCTTCCCGCACACATAGCATGATACCTTAACCTTTTATATGGTATCATGTTGACTTTCTTATTTGGTTAGCATAATATCCGGTATGAAATATAGAGATATTGTGATCCCTACTTAAAAGAGAATCTGTTCCATGCTGATTCCATCTCCTGGTGGCTGATGGCATTCCTTGCCTTGTGGCATCATCACTCCAATCTCTGTCTCTGTGGTCACATTGCCCTTCCTCTTCTGTCTGTGTTATGTCCCTCTGCCTCCCTCTCCTAGAATATTTGCGATTGCATTCAGGGCCCATCTAGGTAATCGAAAATAATCTCCCCATCTCAAGTTATGATGCCAGAGAACTCAATGGGGTGGGAGTCCAAAAAGGGACCGGTCTCTAGAGCTCTGGTGACCAGGTTCTTGTCTTATATTGCAAGAAAGAATTCAAGGACA
>NW_006492991.1:0-1321 GCF_000325575.1 Pteropus alecto | reverse complement strand
TCTCCTCCAGGAGCGAGGTTTCACCGTCCCTGGCCCAGACGTTGCGGCATGTGAGGGAGGGTCCAGGGCGGGGGACTGGGAGACTCTAGGACATGTCTGTTTCTGAGGTGGCGGAAGGTGGCTTCGTTCTTGATGGAAAAGACATGTGCTGAGACCGCTCGTGTGTTCTTCGCCTCCGGGAGGAGGGAAGGTGGATCTCACGGGCGGAGGCCCTGGGGCTCCTACTTGGGACAAACCGGGGATGGTGAGGTCATCCCGCCTCCAAGATCGCCAGAGACGGAGCTGCGTGCCTGGCCCTGGAGAGAAGGCTTCACACAGCCCGGAGCAGGTGCGGCCACAGCGACTTAGCATTTCACAGCCTCATGGGCCTCGAATCCCCATCACTAGACGCCGATCCGGCCCCCATCTTCTGAGCCCAGTAATTCCCCGTGAGCACGGAGCTCGTGCCCGGTTTACAGCTCTGTGGCGGAAACGGTGATCGAGTGTTGGCTCTCTCGTCCCAGCCCCGTGGCCCCAGTCCCTCCTACGTGAGATGAGGGCGTAACTTATTTTAGCCCTGAATTGTCTTCCACGTTTTCATCCAATCACTCATTTATTCATCAAATATTTATCGCGAATGTATATAAGGCGCTTTATGCTTGCCGGATATGTGGTGGTGAGCGAGGTACACGTGTTTGTGGCATGTGTAGTCTGGCAGGACAGACAGACAAGTTCAAAAGCAATTGCAGGGCTGGGGGCTAAAGGCTGCACTCGTGGAAGCAGTGTCCCGTGGGCGAACATGTCAAGCATGTCCTCCTTTCGGGAGACGAGCTGGGCCTAGAAAGGCCATCCGAGCTGGGCAGAGTGGGTTTGGTAAAGTCACAGGAGAAGACTATTGACTTATTCCCTGCGTAGGCAGAGCGAGGCTTGGAACTAAGGGACAACATGGTGTCGTGAAGGAGGTAAAAGGGTGTCGGCGTGGCCGGGGGCTGTGACAGTGACAGAACTCAAGGATCAGGAGGCAGAGAAGAGCGGGGGCCCCCGAGGGTCATCTAGGCTGCGTGGAAATCCCGTGCTTTGCAGGTCTGCGTTTGCTGCAAGCCCAGCCCGCCTCGCTCGCCTTCTGCGTGCGTTTATGCCCGAGGCATGGGAGCTGTGAGCCTTCCCCACACCGAACCCGGCGTTTCCTCCCAAGCGTCTCTGGCAGTTGCTGGGTCTGGGCCGCGTCCAGCTCTCCCGGCAGACGGCAGAAGCACACACACGTCTTCCAGAACCCGCCTCCTTCCGTTCACGGAGAATTGCTTCTTGAGACATCTAATTTTACAGACCATGGTTTGGGAGG
>NW_006492990.1:0-1319 GCF_000325575.1 Pteropus alecto | reverse complement strand
GAACTGCACTTCCTTACTATCGTAAGGAAAATAACATTAAAAAAGCAACTAAGCTGCATCATTTTTAGTGCCTGGAGAAACAAAATGCTTACATGATAAAAAGAAAATTTGGCTATATAGATATCATTGCAAGAACATACTATTGTTGCTATAACAGTGTTTCAAGATTACTAGGTGAAATTGATCATTAAGTCATTGCTTAGAGATTTCCCTTCATGCAACATTAAACATTTGCATTTTAAGTAATGTATTTCTGAGTACAAAGAGATCTGAATAATGGAAAACATATGGTTATTAATATAGCAGATACATATTGAAGTTCTACTTATAATTATTTAAACTTGGTATCCTGTGTTTGACTCTTATTTTGAATATGGTTTTCTTCCTTTGTGGGAGGAAAAGTTGAAATTGTATTATTTCATAGGATTGGACAATCAATATAATAGACAAAGAGATTGAGCCAATAATGTCCAAATCCTTATCTTTCTGACTGAGTTTCAAGAACATAAATTAATGGGAAATATGCCCCCACTTTGAAAAGGGAGAGCAATGGGAAGGTGATTAAGCAGTGATGGAGAGGAATTGAGAGGAGAGGCACTAAAGAAGTCACAAGCTCAGGCCACAAGCTAGCACTACTAGAGAGGCGATTATATCCACCTTGTTGATGGGCTCACCTGATACCTAAACACTTTTCTTTAGCTTAATTGAGATAGCAAAACAGGAATGCATGAAGCTGCAGTATGCCCATAGGATCCATAGAAAATATGTACGGGCATTGATTCTGAGTAGGAGACCCGAGTAAGCCGTCTACTCAGGTGCCAGGCATGAGGTGTTGGAAGCTAGATACTTGACATTACTTCTACTTATCCCTTTTATCCATGTGCTCTCTGAATAGGCTTATTTTTGTTTTTCAAGTGCCTGCTATTAAGAAGTTCTGACTTGGTTTGAACTCTGTGGGAGGGCTAAGACACAGTGGACCATATTGAAAGAAAATTATTGAAGTTAACCCAAAGCAATTTTTCTGAAGCAGTTGGAAAAAAAATTCAGTTGTTTGCCATATGATATACTCTTTTTTAAATTTTTTAATATGGATATTTTGGACACTTGTTGACCTAGAATGCATTTATAAAAATTCTGCTTTTAACACTGTAGACCACTTATCACAAATCACTATGTGAAATTAACTTTAGGTAGTTTCATCACAATGTAGCAGCAGTCATTTACTTTCACCGTCAAAAATTTATACAGTTGATGTTAAAAGATTTTCCACCAATAACTTGAACAATGATTTAAAAACCTAGCTTTAAGTTTGTAAATCA
>NW_006492989.1:0-1319 GCF_000325575.1 Pteropus alecto | reverse complement strand
TCTACAAATATCAGAGCAGATCCTGAGGTCCATGAGCTTTTTCGACTCCAGACGTTAGGGGAGAAACACACATAGGTTAGTAAACTTATTTCGATTTTATAAAACAAAGTGCTTTAAAGAATTTTTTGCAAATATTAAACATGTCTTTTAAGGTATCAAAATATAAATTCCAAGGAGTCATAGAATATGTAATGGCTTTACATTTCTAAAAATTCATAAAATTTTATTTTAGCAAACACTGCTCTTATCAATATTTCTAAATTTAAATACATTTGTGATTTATCATAAAAATCTGTTTATTTTTCATCCATTCATTATTTAATATTCATTTGCTGAATATTTATATTGAATACTAATTTTCTGATGAACATTATCCTAAGCTTTGAAAACAGACATACATGTTTTCTACTCCCTAGGAATTCACCTTTTAATCAAGAAGGACCTTCAAATAAATAGTAACTGTAGAGCTTCTTAAGTTGATCTAAGTGAGAAGCAGTATATGTAGGCAGTGTATCACAATGGCTAGAGCCGTGGGTCCCAGGATAGGTTTGTTTCAAACTCTGACTCTACACTTCCTGCTTCTTTACTGGTGAGGTTTGCTACTTGTCTATGCCTTGATTTCTTCATCTATAAATCGTGGGTAATAATCGTAACTATCTTAAAAGATTAAATGCTTTTTGCACGTAGGGTTCATAACAATACCAGAGGCATAGCAAGCTAGTTAGTGTTGGCTATCCTGTTTAGGGTTTTCAACAATTTCATTCCCTTATCATCATCATTATTATCATGGGGATAATAACAGTGAGCCCAGTGCTCGGTCATCAAGCTGCCTAGTGAATAAGGGGGAGTCTGTCATCCAGAAGAGACTTAATGTTAGGTTTCAAGGACAAGTCTTTGATGGCCAAGCGAAAGAGAAACACGTGACCAAAAAAGTGAACAAGGTCTTGCTATTAACTGATAGGATCTAGGAACTGAGTGAAAAAATGATCATCTAAAGGTTACTCATTTAACCTATATTCACATAGTTTCTGGGTTCAAGATCCATGGAAGATTCAGTTTATTTCTGTAAAAGAAGCGTCACAGAGTTTTAAATGATAACAATAACCTAGTCAGCATATTTCATATAAATTTCTGTCCGACCAGACTCTGCGAATACAATTTTACTAGTAAAATAATTTAGTGGAATTTCGTTTTTAGGTAGTAAAGTTTTCCAGGTGCCCACCTTCTAAAGTTTTTCTCTCAGATGTTTGGAGTTGCACGGAGATGCCTTAGGCGTGGGTCCACGGGGGAAGATGAGCAGGCTGGTCCCAGTGTCCAGG
>NW_006492988.1:0-1318 GCF_000325575.1 Pteropus alecto | reverse complement strand
AAAAAAAAAAAAAAAAAAAAAGCCTCAGCAACAGCTAGTTCTCTCTGGCAAAATGATGAGGAAAGACGCAGCTTAGCAAGACAGATACATTTTAAACTACAAGATCTCTGCTCCAGCCAAACCCTCCACACACATACAAAGGTGGCCCACTCCTATTCTGCCCACAAAAGTGGAAGCCCAGACTTCTGTTCTTGCCAGACTGTAAATCCCCCCAGCCCCTTCTTTACCCCATGCGGAGGCATCAGAGAAGGGAGATGTGCACTGCGCACGAATGAGGTCCCTTGCCTCTCAACACCAGTGAAGGCCATGTGGGAAGCCTCAACTTCTGTGCATAACTGCTGCTATCAAGGCCGTCCCCTACCAGGGCCAGCGGAGGGCAATAACGGAGCATCCTGCACCTTCTGCCCAGAGCGGTGTTAGAGAAGCCTAGCCGGGAGCTGAGGCTCTCACCACTGCCCGGCAGTACCGAGCAGACCTCACCACCTGGGTGTCAGTGTGGCCTAGTGGGGAGCCTACACTCTCACCCGTCTCTTCCCACCTCTAGCAGTAACAGGGCCCCCTCCTTCTCCTGAGTGGTGTCAGAGGGGACCAGTTCAAACATAACATTTAAACAAAATCCTCGTCCCATAGCATAATACCCCAAACGTCCAGGTTTCAGTTTAAAATTATTCGTCACACCAAGCAGCAGGACAATCGACAGATGCCAACATGGACACGACACAGATGTGACAATTATTTCACAAGGGTTTTAAAGCAGACGTCATACAAGTACTCCACTAATTATGGATACACACAAAATGCAATCGATGTCTCGATGAAGAAATAGAAAACTTCAACAACAACAGCAACAAAGATGGGGGGTATAGAAAGAATCAAATGAAATTTTAGAAGATGTGTACAAGAACAGACATATAAAACTGGGATAATAGAAATTCTTGGCAGAGGTAAAAACAGAGAAAGAGAACAAATAGAAAAGCAACGAAATAGAAGACATTCTGAACCTGCCAAGAGCATTAAATGTGAATCATCTAAATATATCGATTAAGAGAGAGATGATGAGACTGAATTAAAAAACATGACCCAACCCTATGCTGTCTATAATAGCTCACTTAAAATATAGGGGGAATGGGCAGACCGAAAGTAAATGAACGGGACAGATATACCATGCAAACATTAATTTTAAAAAGTCCAGCAGGAGTAGCTATGTTAACATCAACGTTTAACAAAGAAGTAATCAGGGCAAAGGAAGTAGCTGGGAACACTGAGACGTATATGATGAAAACATCAAGACATCACGGAGTCACAGGACTCCTGTCTG
>NW_006492987.1:0-1318 GCF_000325575.1 Pteropus alecto | reverse complement strand
ACATACTACAAAGAATACAGGGCACGTATGAGAGAATGACACAGGGCAAGATCTTAAAGGATGCAAAGAATTTTGTGCAAAGACCTAGGCTGAGATGAGAACATGGGGCAGTGTTCAGGCAGAACACCAGCTCTGCAAAGTTCCCACATCAGGAAGAAGCCTAGGGTATTTGAGGAAGTGGCTGGAATGGAGTGGTGCAGGAAGGGATTAATATCAAATGACATGGGAGAGATCACGTAGGGTTTTTTAGAACAGAGTAAGAATTTTTTAAAAAAATTCTAATTGGAAACATTTAGGGACTTCAACCAAGAGCATTTTGTAACCAGACTTATGTTTTTAAAAATCACTCTGGTTGCTCTGTGGAAAGTGAGTTGTTGGAATTATAAAATAACTCTGTTACCAGACAGCAAATTTGACCGAAAGTCACTAAGAACAATGGGTTTGACACGTGTTCCCGTCATTTATTAGAGAATTCTCAAGTCAGACCTGAGTTCCAAATGAGAAAGGAACTGACAAACATAAACCCATGAGTAGCAAATGTCTTTGTCAATGTATATTTAAAAACTGTTGCAAAAATAAAGGAATTAGAATTCCTTCTCATTCCAGGGGGCAGAAAGACTCCATTTCCTCTCCATGTTCACTACCTAGTGAGAATTGGAGGGGGGTGGACTCTTGCCATATTCTTTCCCTTGAATTCCAGAATCAAAATAAATGGGAATTTACAATGATCACATGTGCCGTTATTAATAGACATTGTGTGTATGTTCCAAGGGAACAATGCGTAGTAACACTGGAAGCAAAGAAATGACTTATTCGTTATAGTCACCAGAGATTCAGACATGCAAATCTCAGGATCATCATTTTTAGTCTCTATGAGCTATAGTTTTCCAGCACATCATAATGACTGTGTTTTACAATTGAGTCAGTTGACTAGTTACAGGGACCATTAGACATGCATTCAACCATGCAGGGCCTGAGGTTCAAATTCCAGATGAACATAAACTAAAATATTCTACCCAATAAGTTTGAGTACTTCTTTAAAGCTTTTTATTTATTTTCTGGGTCATAATTTTAATGAGAGTCTTGAGAATCTTCACCTTTGAATTTGCACTTATCTTTACCTTTAAAAAAATCTAGGATTCTTTTGTATTGGGGTTTACTGTGATATATGTACATAATACTCATTATTACCTGACACCAGATAATGTTTGGACGTAAAACTCAGCAAATGCACTCTTAATTCTAGACTTCGATAACTGCTCAAATACCATCACAACTTTTGAAATATCTCTCCGAAATGGGCAAGTCATATATTTCA
>NW_006492986.1:0-1318 GCF_000325575.1 Pteropus alecto | reverse complement strand
TGTCGGAAGTCGGTTGGGGGTGGGGGAGGGGAGAAAATGCTGAGTAGGCAAAACCAGCCCTACATGAATGTGTCATTCTGATATCATAACTGGGGAAACCGAGGCTTAGCTTTAGGTACAGCTCGTAACTTAAAAGACCTGGGACTTATAAGAGATTCTGCTAATTCTGAATGATATATTCTTTCTAGCTACCCCAGAGGGCACCAGCCTGCAACATCCCAGGGTGAATAAATTAATGCATGAGTAAATATATAAATAAACAAGCGAGCAAACAATACGTGACGAGGCTAGAATTCTAGAATTTTAATTCACTAATTTATTTATACTCTCCCTCTACTACTAAATTGAAGTGAAGGGAAGTATGCTTAATAAGACAGCTTTCTTTGTTTGATTATCATTAATATTCAAGAGAGGATTGGAATCCACATAATCCACCTTCTGCAAGTTAAAAGCAAGTTCCAGTTTTCCACCTGTCAATTCACTTGGGTCCTGACAAGCCGAGGAATCTTTGTCTGCAGCTCACCTTTCTGCAGGTGACTTCTGCTTTCTTGCCATTTGGATTATCGAGTCTAAAGGGCAAGGGTCATGTCTAACTCTGTGTTTGCAGGAGTACCTAATACATTGATGGTCCCCCAAAATGTAACTTAACATTAGCAATATGGATGGTTTGTCATGTATATGAGGGCGAGGAAGTTGCAGTTCCTTGTTTGGGGAAATGTAATTGAGATGGGGTGGGCAGAGGCAGCAGATCCTATATCTTTCAATTTGTCGGGTATTTACTGTCTCCAATTATATTTCCAGTGCTATGCAGATCCCCCAAGAGAGAGCTAAAAGAGTAAGCTAACAGCTGATTCTCAGAAATATTTCATCTTTATAGTTATAGGTTTTATAACTAAAACCTGAACTCTGGAGACTGAGTTTAAAGGCCAACTCACAAGGGCGCATTACTTCTGTGGTATTCTTTCCAACAACCTATAAGCCCATACTAATTATGAGAAAAACATCAGATAAACTCAGACATTGTACAGGATACCTGGCTAGCACTTCTCAAGAAGACTGTCAAGGTCATGAAAAGCAAGGAGAGACTAAGAAACTATAAGAGTCCAGAGTAGAATAAGGAGACATAGCAACCAAATGCAATGTGGCACCCTGATTGGATGCTGAAATAGAAAAGGACTGTACTATACTGAAGAGTGTGCCCCTTCCAAAATGTATGTTCACCCAGTACCCGTGAACATGACCTTATTTGGGACTAGGTTCTTTGCAGATGTGATCAAGTTATGACAAGGTCATACTCAATTAGGGTGAGCCATAAAAC
>NW_006492985.1:0-1317 GCF_000325575.1 Pteropus alecto | reverse complement strand
AAAACATTTGCGTGTTTTCCATCGTCTGAGCCTTTCTTAGAATGCGAATCGTGAGAAACACCACTCACTGGATTACATCGTCTCTGTTTTCAGTCACTTTATATTTCCCATGTGTCGTGGGTTGAAGTATTCCGCCCCCCTCCCCAAGTTCACGTGTGCAGGTTCTGACTGCCTGGACCTCAGAATGTGACCTTCCTTGGAGACACGTCTTTACAGAGGTCATTGAGTTAGAATTAGGCCACGAGGGTGGGCCCTCGTCCAATCAGGCCAGTGTCCTTCACGAAGAGGAAATCTGGGGACGGACACCTATATATGAGGACAGGAAGATGGCCGTCGGCAAACCAAGGAGAGGAGCCTGGAACAGACCCTCCGTCGCGGCCTCAGAAGGCGCCAACCTTAGGACGTGTGGCCTCCGGAACTCGGAGACAGTCATGTCTGCTGTCTGAGCTGCCCGGTCTGCAAGGCTTTTCCTGGCGGCCACAGAAAACCAACACACCACGTTCTTAACAAACCGAGAAACGCAAAGTATCCGCCCTCCACGTTCATGGCCGTATGTGTACGTCACGTGGACGAACCATTCTTCGGCCGCCGCCAGTGCCTGACGTTTGGTTCCCACTGAGTGGCTACTCGAATAATAAACTCTAAATCTGGATCCATAGACCGTCTGCTTCCTTGCTATTGCCCTAGGATAATTCTGGGGATTCTCGGTCACTTTCCTGCGAGGGTGAACTGGACCCCCTGACACATAGCACCCAGTGGACTTCCAAAGCTACCAGCATCATTAGAGGGCGCGTCTTTGCCAATGTGGTCATGGGAACAGGGTTTTCCGATGACCCGTTTACTGGAAGAGGCTGTCCTGTGTTTATTAGGCACGGGGTGCATCTTGTGAATCGTCCGTTCACGCGTGTTGCCAAGTTTTCTACCGGGGTATCGGCGTTCTTGTTGATACGTAAGAACTCTTTGTATAGCAAAGATCTTAATTCTTCGCTGTAGCTGCTGTATGTGTTTTTCCTAATCTGTTGTTTGCCTTTTCACTGCGTTATCTATTTGAAATGCAGACGTCTTCCGCGTCTACGCAAACCGATGGGAACTTTTCCCCGGTGATTTCTTTCTGTCGCTTTTATACTGTATGTCGTCCTTCCTGAGCCGAGGACCCGTCCATTGTCGGCTTACATTCTCTTATAATTTCAGTGTTCAGTGACCCCTTTTGATATTTCAAAACCCCTCATTCGAAGCGCAGACGTACCTGGAAAGGCCACCCGCGGGCGCTTGGGTGTCGGCCAGCTGGCTGCGCGGCCGACGTTGCTGCTCCTGTGC
>NW_006492984.1:0-1317 GCF_000325575.1 Pteropus alecto | reverse complement strand
AGTCAAGTCAACATGTAAAATTAACCATCACAGCAAGGGTCAGGAAACTGGGCATGAAACCAAACCAGCCTGTCGTCCATTTTTGTAAATAAAATTTTGTTGGCATGTAGCCACATCCAATAATTTATGTACTGTCTACGGCTGCTTTGCACTACAAACAGCTGACTAATTTCAACGGATTCTCACAAAGCTTAAAATATTTACTATCAGGCACATTACTGAAAAAGCTTGCCTATTCTTATACTAGAGGATAAGCTTCATCCAACAAAGGTGATTGAGGAAACTTTGGTGAAAGGACTGATGGTATTTTCTATATTTAACTGTAGAGTCAAAGCTAAAACAAGGGTGGGTTTATGGGTATAAGAATAATATATAAACATTATCTGTTATAAAAAATAGTAGAAAGAACATAATTTAAAATGGAAAGAAAGAGGAGAAAATAGAATGAGATTATATGTCACTGTATATGTAATGAGAGTCAAGGGGTGCCTATTAAAAGGTAAAAAGATTGTGCATGTGTTGGCAATCTAGGTCAAAGGTCAGCCAGGCAAGATGGTGGCAACGGTGACCTTCTCTTAGATGCTGGGCTGGAGCTGCATGGTGGCACTGAGCCTGCACCAGAGTGCCAGGTGTTTTGCGATATGGACTTTGCCAATCAGGGATAAGATTGCACACTGGCCAGGCTTAGGATGTCAGTGACTACAGGAAAATTCAAATTGTAGGTCATTGAAAAGAGGTGAGAACTCTGCCTTTGATCTGACAACAGAGCAACATCTGAGTGCAGTTGAGGGGTGACTGATAGCATGTGATAGCAGTGGGGTCTCTTGGCCATGTAAAAGTGTATATAACCTCGAATAGTGGAACAAAACCGAGGATGCGCAGTGATTGTGGGGGCGGGTTGTGCCCCCTTGGTCTTAGGCTCCTTTGTATATATGCCAGACACTACTCTCTGATAATGTAGAGTGCCTTCTTTCTAAGTATGTACGAACATTCCTGAAAGTGATCATATATTAGGGCATAAAGAAAACATGACAGGTTTCACCAAAGCGAAATATTACTGATAGTTTCTGTACAGAATACAATAAAGCTAGAAATTAAAAACAAAACTGAAAACAAAAAAGGCACTTCCACCTGGAAATTTAAAAAAAATTTCTTCTAAACAACACTTTGGTCAAAATGGAAATATAAAAAAAATTACAGAATTTCTGAAAAATGATAACGGAAATGCTGTAAATCAAGAGTGTATTACTTTATTTAATATTCCCTAGACAGTGCTCCATATCCCGTGACTATTTTGTAACTACTAATTTGTACTTC
>NW_006492983.1:0-1315 GCF_000325575.1 Pteropus alecto | reverse complement strand
TGAACAGACACTTCTTCCAAGAAGACATACAAATGTCCAACAGACATATAAAAAGTTGCTTAACTTCACTACCCTTCCAAACACTGTTCAGTCTTTGAGAAAATCTGGCATTGGTGTCTTTAGGGTGGAAGTATTAAGAATGCAGTAGTGTGTCCTCCTCTCAGAGCCCAAACTGTGGAGTCATTAGGGTAGGAAGGTTAAAATAAAATGAGATTAGAGATGGCCTGGAATGGTGACCGTGGTTACTAAGTATCCAAAGTACAGAATTATCAAGACAAGGACCAGGAAAACAATCATATTCTGAAGGGGGCAGGGAATCCTTATCTGAAGAGCACTGACTGAATCTTCTGGAACTATGGCCTCGTGACGTCCCAGGTAGCCGTAGGCTTGCTTCTTATTTTAGTCTTTCACTTTAAATGTATGCTCTCTATACACACAGATAAACTAAACCTGAAAATACCCCAGTCTATGGATTATCTGAAGAGCTTCTCTTTCCAACTGGATGAGGGGACACTGTCAGAGAAGTGATCTCCAAAGCAGGGAAGAGAACCTGGGTTCCCGCTGCTGGAAGAATCAGAAACTGTCTGGAATCTGCATAAGTCTTGAATAGACAAAACTGCCCACCATTCCAAGAAACCAAGTAAGATGGATAAACCAATACTATGCTTCAACTACCTTACTTTTCCGCAAACCAAACATTGACACTCATGTACCCTGTCAAGAAGTGAACTTGTCATTAACAATGGTAGCTACAGCATGCTTTATTCTTTCGGCACAAAGCTTTCTGGAGTGATGTAAATGTCTGAGATCTTGATAAGGTTTAGATTACCTAGGTGTATGCATTTGTCAAAGCTCTTAGGATGGTACACTTAAGATCTTCACGTTTCATTGTATGTAAATTTTACTTTTAAAAAAACATATAAAAAGAAACTATTAAGCTCTAATTAATGATATCATTCTGAAGTATTTAGGGACAAGTATACTGATGTTTGTAAATTATTTTGAAATGCATCCAAAAAGTTAGATGGATTGGTGCATCTATTTTTCACATCTGTAAAATGAGTTCTTTGCGTGGAGTTGGAGGGCTGATATTGGCTTTTATCTATCGGCATAAGTTCAGTTATATGTGGAGAAAGAGACAAATGCAAGAGGGACAATTTCTGCAAAGATTCCTGAAAGAGGAGAGGAATACGGAGTCAATAGGATGGTAAGCATCTGCCTGAGTCCTGTGCAGAAAGAAATTGAAGGAAGTAGCAGTAAATGCTGTTTTTCATAAAGGACTCTGTAAGACCTCAGACCATGAGCAGCATTGATT
>NW_006492982.1:0-1317 GCF_000325575.1 Pteropus alecto | reverse complement strand
CACAGGACCCAGGTCGGCCCCCCGCTGGCCCGAGCCCAGGGCAGGGTGGTGCCCAGGACCCGGGGGGAATGCTTCGCCCCGCTAGCCCTGTGCCCAGGCGACCCCCCGCCCTTTGGGGGAGCACAGAGGGCCCCCTGCCCCCAGGCTCCCTGAGACCCCACAGCCGCAGCCCCCGCCAAAGCCCCTCGGCCAGCTTCTCAAGCCCACGCGTCCAGGGCTCCCGGACAGGACAAGGGCGGGACCCCCGCTCCCCCCCGCACCCCCAGCCTGCACATCGGCTCCGGCTGCGTCCAGCCCTTCTGTCCCCGACGCCCTGTGGCCCGCCACACGGCACGGGGAGGGAGTGAGACGGTGGGGAGGGCGCAGGGGGCGGGGCCGCGGGGCGGCGGTGACTTTGTCCACACGAGGCCCCCCGGGAAGGAGGGCAGGGGCGCTAGAGGCAGGAGGGATTCACGGCAGACGCGGGGACCCTCTAGGGCAAAGGAAGCCGTTCCGTCAGGGAGTCACCTGTCCAGGCTGCAGGGGGAAGAGCAGGAGGACAGGTGGGGGCCAGGGGAGGACCATGGGTGGGTGGGGCGGAGACCCACGCGAAGGGCTGAGCTGACGGGTCTTCCCGCCCCTTCTCCCGTCCTGGCTGAGCCCCTCCTGACCAGAGGCAAGGTGTGGGGTTCAGAAGGTCAGTCATGTGTCCCTAGCCCTGAGCTTCAAGGGTCTGCACTTACCTGTGGATGTCCCCATTCCCAAGGGAGTATGACAGTAAATGACACCTGAAAATCGAGAGCAGGGCCTTGAAGACACTGGCACCCCACGGTCACAGCAGCATTTTTCACGATAGCGACAGTGGAAGCAGCCTGGGTGTCCACTGACGGACGATGTGGACCACTCGTGCAGTGGGAGGTGACTGAGGCCTGAACAGGAGGGACCCTTGGAGCAGGCCGCCACACGGGTGAGCCTGGAGGGCTCTGCTGAGTGAGATAAGCCAGGACTCCGTGTGACATCGTGCACGCAGGGTCCCTAGGGACTCAGAGTCACAGAGACAGAAAGTAGGTCGAGGTTCCCAGCACCTTCCAGGTGTGCCACCAACCTGACCACCGGGGCCAGGACGCACAGGCTCTAGGACACCCCAGCGGGGCTGCCTTTCCGCCACTGGTCCGGCAGTCAGCGAGGTCAGCCAGGAGGAGCGATTCCCAGAGAGCCTTCCAGAAGATTTCTGGAGGCGGCTTATTCTCATGGAGCTGTTGATAAAAAGCACAAAGCCCTGGCCAGGAGACTATGGGGGGATACGTGTGTGTGACTATGGAATGTGTGCACGTGTGC
>NW_006492981.1:0-1317 GCF_000325575.1 Pteropus alecto | reverse complement strand
TTTTTTTTTTTTTTTTAAATGGAGGCTTTCTTAGCAAATACTGGAAACGATTGAAAAGTATATCAGTAAGGAAACCGTTGAAATACAGAAAGATCTCAGAGCCATATAAAGTAAAAGAAAGAAGTTGCTGAGTAATATGGACGCCACCCTAAGATTTTTTTAAAAAAGAATCCTCTAGACGCATCCGCGCCCACACTCCAGGCTGGAAGAGGGCTGCGTGGGAGAGGGGAGGAGGTTGCGTAGGAAAGGCATGCGTTCGTGTGTTATTTTGAAGTTAAATTTCAAGAAGCAAAACAGAACCAGATATAGACAGGAAACAGCAAACATAACTCCGAGGATCCTACGTGAGTGATGGCATCTGAAGCCACTCCGGCCAGCACGACAGGACATCACAGACGGGAGGCTTCACCAGCAGAGCTCATTGCTCCTGGACCTGGAGGCCGGGGGTCCAAGATCACGGTGTGGGCGGGTCGGGTGTCTCCTGAGGCCTCCCCTGTGGCTTGCCGACCGCACCTTCTCCCTGCATCGTCGCGAGGCCTGTCCCCTGCGGATGCACCCCGGGGGGCTCGCCCTGACCCCGCTAATCTGCTCCTCTCATAAAAACACCAGTCTATTGGACTAGCCCTCCCCCACCCCCAAAGGCCTTCCTTTTAGCTTGAATCACCTCTTTAGAGACCCTACCTCTTAATACAGTTACATTCTGGGGCACTGGGGGGGTAGGACTTCGACATACGAGTTGTCACAACTCAGCAGCCTGTCACGTAGCCGTGTCGATCCGCCTCGTGGGGGTGAACGCTGCCTTCATCAGACACGAGTTTAACAGACCACAGCGGGAGAAGCGCTGCTCACGAACGTTTGAACACCGACTCCGTCTGGGAAATTTCCTAAAGGATTTCAACGAGAATCGTAGTCTTAGGAGCGATTATTTGAGACTTCCAGTGTTTGCATTTGAAATTCTGGACCAGGCTGCCTCCGCCCCCACCGCAGGGAGCTGAGGATACACAGGAGAGGACTTTTGCAAATGCGTTCTGGTAAACGAAGCCTTGGATCTTTCTAGAATCCCCCCCGGTGCCCTTTAAAGGTTGCGCCCTCAGTCCAGTACCCCGACGTCACTCCTCTGAGGCTCCTTCCCCCACGCTCCCTGGCCGAGGCCTGGAGGTCCAGGCCTGCTCCTCCACGGTACCCCGGATTACGTTACCGGCGTCCGCTGCTCTGGGTCGTGGGGACAGCGAACGCAGACAGCGTACCGGCGTGCCTTTCCATCCCTCGGCATCGAGTCAAGGCGTGCCTCCTGGCAGGTGTTACGGGTCGAACTGC
>NW_006492980.1:0-1317 GCF_000325575.1 Pteropus alecto | reverse complement strand
GTTCGATGTTAAGCTTCTTGGAAGAAAGGAAATGCTGCCTTCCTAAATGTGAACCAAGAAGACGCCGGGGGATGAGCAGCTGGACTCCAACTGCCCCCCAAGGTTCGGTGTCTAGGTCATTATATCGCTGACACTTCATTCGAGCAATGGCAGCGCCTCTAACCTTGGCCCAGTCACTGCTGGGATGCTGCTGCTAGGAGCGACCTGCTCCTGTTTAGTTTTACCGGCCTGAGTGTCTAGTCTTATCCTAGAACCTCGTGTCTTTATCGTTGTCACTTTCTGGTGCTTCCGTATCTGATGGGAGGCAGCTGCTAACTTGAGTGGGTGGATTACACTCTGCATGACTGCCCGATATTTCTCGCCGCTGTTAATGAAGAACCGGGACCCTTTTCAATTCTTTAATTCATGCACTCCATTTTCGTGTCACAAAATCGGGTCAATTAAACAATTGTCAATAATCAACTGACAACTTGCTGTGCCTAGAAATTTAGGGATACAGATAATAGAAAATACAATTTAAGGAGAAGAAAAATCTATTGCTTCATATCCCATAGATGGGTATGGCACAAACCAAAGCACAGAGGAGAAAACGTCCCACTAGCACGAATCCAACGAGCACGTCGGTATGATTCAGCACAGGTGGTAGGTCGGGGTGAGGAGGGTAGAGAGGGGTGGCAGCCCCTGGCCGGTCCTCACGCTAGAACATCCTGCTGTCCCCGCCTCTGCCCACGCCCCTCCTGTGGGGAGGAGAATCTGCAGGACCGGGGACACGTGTGCACCTGGAGCCCACTACCTCCCCTTCTAGACCATGATCTGAGTAAGAGGACCCCAAGATTCCTTGCCCAGTGGCCCTGAGTCACCTTCCTTGGCTTGGGGCCTCATCCCTGGGTCTAGCATGCACCCGTGGGCATGATGGGTGGCCAACGGGTGCCTACTGGCAGAGGGTTGGGACAGTCTGAAGTTGGGGTTGGCACGGTCCCCCGTGGCATCAGAGGGAACCAGGAGCGAGGGGAGAAGGGGGCCGGTGCAGTCGGGGACCTGGGCCTGCGTACCAGCTCTCCCCAGGCAGACGGGTTCTGGCCCGGAACTCTGAGACATTTGGGAATTCTAATCTGAATCTGGACTCCTAAGGCAGGAGAACAGAACACGTTTCGTTGACCGGTTTGTTACACGGATTCACAGCGTTCACACATATTGCACGTGGGCCTGCATTTTCCTTCCTGGCTCTGGCATTCAAGGCGAGCCTGCAGAGGACGGTCTTGTGTGCGGCGTGCCCCTACCCGTGGGCGGTGGGCATCTCTGAAGGCATTCATCCAG
>NW_006492979.1:0-1316 GCF_000325575.1 Pteropus alecto | reverse complement strand
TCCTTCCTTCCTTCCTCCCTCCCTTCCTTCCTTCTTCCCTCCCTCCTTTCGTTCCTTCGTTCTTTCCTTCCTCCCAATATATAATTCCTGAATATCCGCTGTATATAAAACATTCCTGTAGTTGCCAGATTAAATAGCATATTGCGTAATTAAAGGGATGTGATTTGTTAAAGAGCTGCTTAACTTAAATGCGGGGTTCTTTCATCTTCTCGTTCCCCCAGGGGGATGTTCTCAGAGGCTCTCATCCCAGGGCCGTGTGGCCGCGTGCGGAACGTGGCGCTTTCGTGCTCTGAGAACTGGTTTACTGAGCCAGTGCAACGACTCGCTGATGGCGTTGCTGCCCGACCCGGCCAACTGCCATCTCTCCCTCCAGGAATCGCTGTTCCTGTTCTCTGGCGACTATGATGCCTTTTCATCCTTACAGTGGAAAACGAAGATCTGTTGAGTCTGCCCCCCAAATTGCCTATTTCCACATTTGCAAATGGATTTCGTCCGCCTAAAACGAATTGCTGTCTCTACCATTCTATCATTAACCTTAAAAAGATGAGTGTCAACGCTGAAGCAGAGACTGAGTTACCCTACCCAGCCAAGGCCCGCGCAGTTTCCTCCCTGCGATTACTCCCCAGACTGTAAATGTAAACTAAATGCAAAGATGTCCAATTGCTCATATCCAAATATAAGGATCTGAGAACTCCCTGGAGGATCATATCGGCCATGCATGCTATTGAGTTTTCAGTCCACTGGAAACACCCAGCACTGACCTTTGCCACGACAGGCATCCCACACCCACTAGAGGAGGCAGCTGCGCATCTGGTGCCTCCTTTTCCAAAATGCGAAAGTGACGAATGGCAGGTCTAAGTACCACGCTGGCTGCTGCTCGCACGAGGTCGCTGGCTATTTTATTCAGTGTGCGTCTCTGTTCATTACTCAGAGCGGCAGTGAGCAGAGAGAAAGGAAGAAAGAGAGGGCCGGGGTCAAGGAGACCACGATGCTACGCGCGAGAGAAGACCCCGGGGTGAACGTTCTCGTTGACGGCACAGGAGTCGTGAGAGCCCATCACGTCTGAGCCGAAGCACGACCTCCAGAGGCAGTCGCTTAGGACTCGGAGGCTCGCCCCGGCTGGCGCGGTGTTACTGAACATTGCAGACACTTCCTCGACGGTATGTCATATCACGCATGGTACCGATGCGCAGAAAGCCACGCGTACTGGACCTCGTAGTGGCCGTCCATGCGCGGAGTACCCAAACACGGTTGCTTGTAGTTACGCACACAGGTAACGAAGTAGATAGAGTGGGACAGTGTCATTGTGGAACAGC
>NW_006492978.1:0-1317 GCF_000325575.1 Pteropus alecto | reverse complement strand
ACACACACACACACACACACACACATATAATTTTAGATATATAAACATGTACATAAGTATATATTATGTTATATATTTTTAAATTATATTTTATAACTGCATTAGTATCAAGACAAAAATTTGGGCTGGATTCATTATTATATAGTCTTTACTATTATATTAAATTTTTTTGCTTCTGATTTGAAAAGAAATGGAAAGGAACACATTCTGTGGGCCCTAGGCGCTGGCGCTGTGTCTGATGGGTTCATCAGCCCTGACCTGAGCTGCAGGACCCAATCTTCAGATCTTTCTCCAGCGGTTTCTTTTTCTAAGGCCAGGATAGCCTGGCCGTGGCAGCTCATTGGAGGAGCTTAGGTCAAAGGCACCCCATTCCCCCAGACTGGCCCAGCTTGTGCCCCATGCCTCCCCCAAGGCTCCCCACACCTGGGGAGCAGCATCGGCCGCATCCTCCTTCATCGGCCGCCTCCCCCTCCCATTTAGTTGTCTTTATTTTCAACAAATAGGCCAGGGCTGCTGTTGTGAATTTTCCAGAGCATTCGAGAGCTGAGGACAGTTCTTGAGTGTGGTGGCAGAGCATTCCACCTATAGATGTAGTGTGGGAATGGAGTTAATGATGGGCCACCGTGGCTGACCCCTGACCTCATCGACCGCCCATTCCCAGCCCAGTTTCTACAGTCTGGCCAGCTGCCAGGAGTTTAAAGGGAAGCCGTTGTCTCCGGTCGACCAGCCTGCCATTAATAATGTTTTCATTCGTGACAATGACAAACCCCACGGTACTTGAGGAGAGTTTATTAAGGTCAGTCGATAAATAAGAATTAAAAATTTTTTTTTAAATGGGTTGACGCAGAGAGACAGATGAGTAAAGTGATTGGGAGAAACAGTAAACCTAAGAATGAATAAGGAGCTCGAAGAGCCCCATCTGGGAAGTGGGGCCCAGCCTAGTCTCCGGCCTCGCCTCAACTTCAGATTTCATGAAGCCACTTCAGAACTTGCGGGCTTTGTGAATCCAGGCCCTGGCGAACGTTTCGTCATATTTCCTGTTCTCTAAGCTGATAAAAAGAATCGGAGCCATTTCTCTGTGTCAAGCCCATAACGGAGAGCTGGTACAATTTAAATGTCTCATCTGTCCTCGGGCCTGCATGCAGATGGCTCTACCGAGAGCCAGGAGTTGGCTCCAGGCCTGCGGGCAAGTGACAGTTGGTTCCAGGTTGCCTGGCCCGGCCCTTGTCTGGGGATGGACTGAGCAAAGCAGCCAGGGAGACTGTGCCAGAAGTGTCTCTCCAGGCAGCCTGGTCCCCTGGCTCAGAGGGCCACGTC
>NW_006492977.1:0-1316 GCF_000325575.1 Pteropus alecto | reverse complement strand
CAGGAGATGTGTAACGGGGACATCCACCTGATATTGCAGAAGTGATTGTGAAGCAAGGATTTGCAGTATGAATGTGAGTTCACCAGAGACGAAGGGACCGGAAGGGGTTCTGGGCAGGAAGCGCTACAGGGCACACAGTAGGATGTCGATAGAACTAGTTCCCATTCACTCATTAGCATTTTTCGAGGACCTACGATACTGTGATAGGATTGGATAAATAGAAAGAATACAATTACAGCATCCCTGCTCTCCAGGAACTCCTTATGTAAGGACGGGGGAGGCACAGGGTCCAGGGGTCTCTGGAGATGATGTGACAGTGACAGAAGAATGAGAATAGCGATGGGGCAGAGGCCTGAAGAGAGCCAGCCTCTGACACATGAAAAGCAGTTTGTGCACATCAGCATTTCACATCCCGTCCTCCTCCCTGCTCTGCAGCCGCTCGCTCACGTAGCCTTGCCTGGTGTGGTACCAGCTCTCTTAAGCATTTTCTCCCTCATATGCACGTTTCCTTCCACACATTACCCCATGCCAACCACACTGAATGATTTGTGTTTTCCGAAGACCACATGCGGTTGCTTGCCTCCTCAGTTTGCACCCACCTGGAATGCCCCATTCTCCCTCCCCGCTGGAAAACTTAATAATTCTTCATTTGAATAGTCACCTCTTAAGAGCCTTACCTGACCACCCCACTCTGAGGTAAGTGCCACTTCCTCTCTGCCCCCGTAGATCCCACCGACTCTTTCTATCCTAGCACTCGGCCCAGTCGCCATCCCTGCCTCCAGACCCCTCACTCAATTCAGCAGTGTCCTCCTGGGAGGCAGGAGGACAATGCTTATCCATTGTCATATTCTAGTATACATGGGCCTTCAAAGTTGCTTAATACTTGATTGAATGAATAATAAATGAATTAAAGGTTATTGGATGAAATGGTTTTACAGGATGAAGTAGACAGTGATATCTACTCTCAGAACATGTCTGTGTTCATCAGGAGAAACTGGCCTTCCTGCCTTACTTTCCTCAATCTGAATTTAAGGATTCACATTAAAAAATAGTGTGAACTATGCTGCCTGCACCTACCAAGAGCTGACTTACTCCTCAACTTATTTTTTTCTAAGAATTACAATGTCACGTGCTCCTGCCACTGTAAATAATTGAAAAGGGACAATTTACTATATCTATATTTATTTTTAGAACGCAAAAACAACTTTGTCATATAGTACTCTTTTACTGATTAAAACTTATTTTAGCCAAGGTTTAAGGTGGGATATATATATTAGGGAATACCAAGTTTAGTTGAAGAGTTTGAATGCATTTTT
>NW_006492976.1:0-1314 GCF_000325575.1 Pteropus alecto | reverse complement strand
TGTAGTGTCAGAGTACCACTGATTTTTTAACATTACTACACCGATCTACATTTTCAGGGGCCTTCTAGTTTTCTGGCTGTCTTTCCACCCACTTCCTCTTTAATCTAATTCTATTTTTTTTAACCCACTCAGCCAGCTTCACTGCCACTCTTCCCCAACATGTGCTACTTCCTGTTCAGCCAGTTCTGCTCCCTATTCCAGAACCTCTCTGTGTTCATTCCTGACAATGTGGCTATGCCCTGCCTTCAAGGACCTGTGTTCTCCTTCCTACATATCTATTCAAGACTCAACTCAAATCCTACTTCTTCTAAGAAGGCTTCTCAGAAGAAGCCAGTGCCTGTTAGAATTCCCTTGAATGAAATCCCATAGCAAGTCTGATCTGTGCTCCTGATCTGCTAATTATCCACTGTTTCCATCATTTCATGTTTGTTTTCCTTATATGTTATTATTGTTTACACTATATAGCAAATTATAATGACTCGAATCAGAAACAATGTCATTTTCTTTTGCATTTCAGAGCAAGGATCTTCAATAGTGAATTAAACTGCTTTTCTCTCACAGGTTTCCTCTTTATTCCCCCTCAGCCTTAGTAAATGTACAGCAGAAATGAAACTTACTGGTTAACTGGCTTTTTAGTCCTTGGTTCTGGTCTATAGGTCTAAGCTGTACTTCTGGAGTACTAATTTGACTGCTTTCTTATTGTCACATGATCAGAAATTAGCTAAATCATACGAATTTAGAAACACAGAAGATATCATAAGAAAGCCAAGTGGATAGCATAAGTTTAGGCCCAGGTGAGAGGTGTTGTTAGAGGTCAATGGGGCTCATACTTAATGATTTGAACTTCCCAAATTCCAGTATACTTAAGAAAGGAATAAGCAAATCTATTGTTAATATTTAATAATGTAGATAGAAAGAGAGAGAGGGAGAAGGTACTTTGAGGTCTTTTGGAATTTGTGTACATATATGATTGGAGGAGGAAAAAGAAAAACCGAGGGCCACCATTCCACAAATGAGCTCAGGAAAGACAGACGAGCTCATCTTGTTTGCAAGTAGAGAGGCTTTGCCTAAAGAATCTTAGAGAACCTTAATGACCTGAGCAGTGTTGGCAGGAGGCAAATTAAAGGTCTTTGGGAAATGCTGCAAAATCCTCACACACACAAAAATCTGGGCATAGCGTCCATCATCCAGCTGTTCCTGACCTGCAAATGGTCGTTAGAGTAAAGTCGGGTCTTTGACATAGTGAGTTCCTTATTTGAGCCATTGAATTGAATCCAAAAAGGCAGACTTAGGCTGCCAGAGCAAACAAGGAAA
>NW_006492975.1:0-1315 GCF_000325575.1 Pteropus alecto | reverse complement strand
GCTGAGGCTCACGTCAAATGGGGTTTGGCCCCCTTGTTTGGCGGGAGTCCCGGCCGTGCCCCCAGAACGGAAGCGGAAGCTTCCCTGAGCCCCGACTGACGGCAGCCGGGCGCCCCCTGTGCTTCCCTCCCTCCCCCGCCGCAGGTCGTCAACGGACTGGTGCAGACCACCGGCTGGCCCAGCGTCGTCACCTGCCTCGGCAACTGGTTCGGGAAAGGCAGGTGAGGGAAGCAGCACGTGGAGTTTTAAAGATTTGCGTCTGAACTTTAGTGTTTCTTTAGATTTATTGCAAGAAAAAAAAATAGTCCATTCTGTGAAATAAGGTGACTGAAACCTCTGGGACTTGAGGTTCTGAACGTCGGGTGGCCTTTGTCCGAGGAGGAGGTCCTCCTCGCCGTGCGTGTGGTCAGGTCCGTGCCACTCTGTGCAGCTGGCCAGCGGCGGGGCCTGGCCTGGCTTCCTGGGAACTGGAGAGACGTGGAGAGGTCAGAGGTCAGGGCCCCGCCCCAAGCCTTCGGACACAGAAGCTGCATTTAAATAAGGCACGAAGGCACAGGAAGCGTGACAAGTCCTGACGAGTCACGCGGTGCCTGGCGGCAGAGGTGCGCTCGGCCTCTGGCGATCTGACTGCAGTCCAGGCGCCATCGCAATGTCCGAGTGACACACGGCCTTGGGCCAGGACAAGGTCGGAAAGCGGCAGGAACCTCCGACCAAGCCGGGGAGCCCGAGGCAGGAGCCCCGTTTCGGTTCGCCGTCCCGCTCACCGTGGGCGACCTCTGTCAGTGGGCTGTGCCCTCCCCTCGGGGCCGGGTTTAGACCACAGAGACAGGAACGTGACTGTGGGGCTTTCGAAGAATTTCGGGAAAAGGCCCCCTTCACAAACAAAGAAGCACCGAGAGGGGCGTGATCACACACCTGCATCACCGAGGGAAGTGGGGACCCGGCCCCCTGGTCCGCCTCTCCGGGCCTGCGTCCCGCGGAGAGCCCTGCCCGGCCCCCTCGCCCCTCGGCCCGCCCTGCACGGTGCACACACCGCTGTGTCCTTCGCCACCCCCCGTTTGAGCTTCTCCACGTCACGTGCTGCCTCGTGTCCTGTGTTGCAGGCGGGGTTTGATTATGGGGGTCTGGAATTCCCACACCTCCGTGGGAAACATCCTGGGGTCCTTGATCGCTGGCTACTGGGCGTCCACGTGCTGGGGCCTGTCCTTCATCGTGCCCGGGGCCATCGTGGCAGCCATGGGGATCGTCTGCTTCCTCTTCCTCGTCGAACGTGAGTGCCGGCAGCCTGGGGGACGCCGCGGGGAGGGCTCGGTGG
>NW_006492974.1:0-1316 GCF_000325575.1 Pteropus alecto | reverse complement strand
CATTACTTTTAGTCTGTGTGTGTCTTTTAATTCGAAGAGAAATATAGCTTTGAATAGTGTTCCTTAAAATGACATGTTTATCTATAACTCAATACAGTAAATAAAAGATTATTTTTAAATGTTTCATATGTGCAGTGTTTGTATATTTTCACATTCAACCTAATATCCACTTAGTAAGACTTTATTAAAGAATTCATTAGACATAGATATTGAGTACACAGGCTGCTAGTTAATTTCATTGCATGCAAATCCCCTTAATTCATTTTTTCTACTTTGCTGATTTTCTAAACAGTCTATTTTTTAATTTCAAAATTATATTTTTGTGGAGCTTCAGAAATATTGACAATATTTAAATTTAAAAGAATGCATAATGCATAGAATGAATTGTAATCTATAATGCAATTGCATATTAATTAATAATAATGCAATTATATATAACCTATATATTAAAGAAAATATGTACATTACATTAAACAATAAAATAAAATACATGATTATTGTATTTAATCTTTTTTGTTAAGACTTTTTCTTATTTTAAATAAACTGTATTTTTATTCTTCTAGTTCCACCATTTAGTTTACATATGGACTACATTCTGGGCCACACCTGGATTCTTCAATAAGTTTTCTGTCATATTTAAAGGACCAGGATGGGGTCCAGGTAAACCAAGACTTGGACTGAGTGAAGAAATCCCAGAGGTAAGTAGAGTTCATGGGTTTGATGATAGTGAAGATTAGTCTCATATTGTCCAGTATATAGCCAGCTTGTATACATGCTGACTTATGTAAATCCGAAAAAGAAAAGATGTTCCCTTAGGCACAAGCAGCCTTGTGGTGCATAACTTAATGAGTGAACACCACCTAGGGGCCAATAAGAGGGGTGCCTTTTCCCAGGCAGACACTGCCTCTTACCAGGGAACATGGTTTAGGGGACAGAACAGGGGAGACTGGTTTTCAGATCCACCTAAAACCCACAGCCTTCATGTAGTGCAGAAACTCACGTGACTCATCACAGAATCCTAAAACACTAGAGATGGAGAAAGCCTTAAAGATGATTCAGTCTAGTCTTTGTTTTGTTCGTGAAAGACAGATCTCCAGGATGGAAGGTCAAAAGTTACACCAAGGTGATGGAGTTATTGGAATAAACTATAACTCTAGTGTGATAACGTTAAATATAGAAATACTATTTAAAAACAAAAAAAATAAGCAAGATAGAGACTTAAAACACTGGAAACCAAATGAAAAATTCAGTTTCATCTCAAGTTCCTCTTACACACAGGGAAAGGAATTTATTTGCAATCATTCAGGATATATATT
>NW_006492973.1:0-1315 GCF_000325575.1 Pteropus alecto | reverse complement strand
GCCAGGACAGGCACCGCTGGCCGCCCCCACGGGCACCTCCCTGCAGGGACAGAGAGTGTGAGGGGCGGATCCTGCCACCTTCCCTGCTGGCAGAGATTTGGAGCCACCGAGGGGGTGTCTGTGGCCCAGGGCCCTTCCCACCAGCCCCCCGCCTGGACCCCCACCGCCACGGCCTCGGCTCCTGTCCCCATCGCCCCTCAAGCTCCTACTTCAGCCGCTAGAACCAGCCACACAGCCCGACCACCTTCCCAGGTGGGATGCGGGGCGCATCCTGGCCCCGTGACTCACCCCTCCACCGGCGCCTCCGACCAGCCGCTCCCATCGCCACTTCTGGGGAGGCTGTGGCGGGAGGTGTCCTGGAAACCCCAAAAGCTTAGCGGAAGTCTCCCAGACTTCTGAACATGCAGCCCACTCGCCCCGCCCCCTAATCTCCCGCGCCCCTCCCCCCATCAGCCCAGGGCAGGGATGGGGACCTTGAGCGTGCCTGGGTGGAGAGGGGTAGGCAGGGGAGAAGCCAAGGCAGCTGCTCAGGTGCAGGGCCCAGGGGGCCGACAGGGACGGGGGGGGACCCGCGGAGGATGGTGCAGAGAAGAGGGGGACCACCACTCCTTGCCTGGGGGGACCTGCAGGCCCCGGGACGGACGGCTCTTGTCCCCACCTCAGGGCTGTCCGCGCCCCACCATGTTTGCGCCCCACCCCTCCCTGCCACCAGGCTGTGCCCAGTGCCATGCCACCTGACCTCCCACAGCCGGGGGCTCGGATGCATCAGCCCCTCCATGCTGCAGAGACCCAAGGGCTGGCCCATGTGACCGGAAGCTGGGTCCCACCACGCTGCCCACCTGCAAGTGTCCCCAGCACCTCTCTGACCTGCCCCCGGCATCTCCCATCCTCCTGCCCTCAGCCATGGCCATCATGGCCACTGAGGCTCCACGGCCTCACTGCCCGGCACATCCTGCCCTCTCCAGAGGCTGTGGGGCTCTGGGTTCCGGAGACCGGGCGGCCCTGCCCCTCGAGGCCCGTCCTGCGGGGCTTGGTCCTCTGGCTGCTCCAGAGGTGCCCAGTCCAGCAAGGGAGTGGGCAGTCCCGCCCCCCGCTGAGTCATTTCCAGCTTCCCACCGCCCTGGCCCTGCCCCCATAGGCGCCCTGGGCGGAGCCCAGCCAGGACAGGCCCTGTGACAGGAGCCCCTCCCGCTGCCCCTCGCACTGGTGGCTCCTGTCCTCAGGGCCAGCCAGCCCTTCGATTCTTGGAGAGGGGCCGCGTGTGCCCACAGGCGGTGAGCAGGGCACCACAGGGACCTGTGCTGTCACGGTCCCC
>NW_006492972.1:0-1314 GCF_000325575.1 Pteropus alecto | reverse complement strand
TCCCCCTCTGTGCTGTCAGGTGAGTGTGGGTGCTGACACGCCCGTCCCCTCACCCCTCTGAGACTTGAGTCTTCGGTCTGGTCCTGGTCCCTCAGCCCAGCGCCCTTTCCTTGCCTGGGCCAAGGCTGTCAGCAGAGTAGGGCTGCACAGGCTTGAGCTCTGGGGTCAGACTGCCTGGGTTCGAATCCCAGCTCTCCATATCCTGAGCCTGCCTGGTACCACCAGCTGTGGAGGCCACCTGAGTGTTCTGAGCTGAAGCTGCTAGCAGTGCCCACCCACCTTGTGAGCTAAATGAGATAAATGTGGAAAGTGCTGAGCTCGCAAACAATAGCGGCCTTGACGCTGGAGCGGAGGAAACAGAGGCCTAGAGAGGAACGGGGACTTGGACAAGGCCACGCTGCAGATAGTCAGAGGGTCTGGCCTTTGTTTCCTCCGGCGCGGCCATGGACAGGCCTCCTCAGAACCCTTCTCTGGGATCAGGCCCCCTCTCGTCTGGGAGAGCCTGGGGGGTGATCCACCTGTATGGCCTTACCTGGAGACCTAGGCTGCCTCTCAAGGGAGCCAAGCCCCGCACGTCCCCGAGGCCAACTTCTCCCAGGCTCTCCAGGAAGCTGCCTGCCTCTCCCCTCACCTGCAAACCAGGCTTGGGGTGTTCAGGTGAGTCACTCCTTACAGCAGGAGCCAGTTGTAGCTGCTGCCAAAAGCCTCCTACCCCTCCCTGCAGATGTTTTAGAAACCGTTCTGAGATGTACAATGACGATGATTAACCTTTATTAAGCCCCCACAGACTGCCGGGAGCTAGGAATTTTCCGTGGGCCTTTATCTTTTCAGCAAGAACACAGAGGGGCCTCCCTCCGAGGGAAATTTGGGGACACAGGTGGGTGCTGAGCTGACGGCATTGGTGTGGGGGTGTGGAGCCCCAAGGGCTGATGGGACAGCAGAATCAGAACAGACACTGGGTGTCAAGCAATCGGGTCCCACTTGTGACGCACGCAGACATGTGTGAGGCTACTGCCCATCGTGGCACTGTGACAGCAGATGTTGACAGGTGCCATCTGGCCCAGGTCACGTGGTGACATGCAGAGCCACCATCTCATAGGCTTGACAGCTGGCCAGCTGGGAAAAGGCATCTGTCCGTGGGAACTGGAGGCCCAGGGGATGGCGAGAAGCCCAGCGGGCGGAGGCTGCAGGCCGGTGGATATACTGCAGGCAGACAGATGGAGGGCCTGAAACGCGGGATCCCGTCCCCACGTTCTTCTCTGACCATATGGAGGGCCACCCATTCCCAAGGAAATATTCTCCAAACGGCCCAAT
>NW_006492971.1:0-1314 GCF_000325575.1 Pteropus alecto | reverse complement strand
ATATATATTGCAGATTTCCGTTTATCTCCAAGGATGGAGTGTAAATATCTACATGTATTTTTACTTACACTAAAAATTTGATCAACTGTATTTTAAAAATCCCTACATCTAGTAGATGAAGAGAACGGACCAAAGAGAGAGAGAAATTACAATTTTCTAATTATACCATTTTTGTATACTTGCATTTGAAATGATGTGATTATTTTACATACTTGTGTAACAAATTTAAATTTAAAATACAACACCCCCAAATTCTGGACAAAGATTAGACAATTTGATCACTAATAGCTGCAGTGAATTAAAACATAAAAACTATCTTTAAATTCATGAGTTTTTAATAATACTAAAAACAAACAAAAACTACCTACTGACTATTCAAGGATGACATCAAACCAGCTCAAAATTTTGGAAACTGATAAATGAACAAGGAAAAGTTTAAAAATATTCTACTTTTCTATAAGACATTGTACCTTACATTAACGAAATGATAAAAACTTCATTATAGAGATATTTCAGAAGAAAAAAAGATATAATTTGTATCATAATTTTGTAACCCCTAATGATTTCTGATGTAACATAGAGCATAATAATAGTACAAACAAACAAACAAACAAACGACTGGACACTGTGTGCTTCCTAATAGAGTTTAAAACACAACCTGTCAAGTTTTCCTGAAAAAAATAAAAAACTTCACAAATAAGTATGATTAAGGTACCAATTAAAAAAAACACATAAGTTATAGGAGAATGTATTAGACGACACCATGAAAATTCAATATACTAAGGTAAATTTAAATGATAAAATAATCTTGTGTATTCCACGAATATATTTCAAAGTTGGCGAGGGGTGGGAGGAATGGGAAATAACCTATAGATCAAGTAAGATAAAAGAGACACATCAACCAGTTTCACAGTTTAGACCTCATTTATCTGATTTAATTTATTTTTATCATACCTTCTCTTCTTTTTATTATTATCTTCTTTTCAAGAAAAACAGTCACTGACATCAAAATTACAACTAAACTGTACAACAACCACCCCTGAAAACTACCTGAAGACTGGCTGAATGGAACTCCTTTAACTAAGCATATACAGAAGCCACATCAGGACTGGTAGGAGAGGCAAAGACACTGAATGGACATGCCTTTCACTCAAAGTGAGGAGATTAAGAGAAAGGAGGGGTATTATGGGTGGGGAGATCCTCCCTTGAGAGGATCCTCCCTAGCCAAATTTTCCATACAGATCACTTCATGGCTCGTACCAGGTGGCCACAAGCCAGGAACAGACAGAGGCTGACCTTGACCTGTACCAGAGT
>NW_006492970.1:0-1314 GCF_000325575.1 Pteropus alecto | reverse complement strand
AAGAGAAATGCAAATAATTTGTGATCAGAGGGTGGACTATAGATGATTAAAGATAGCCACAGATTCTGTGACACATTTCCCTTTGAGAGCTGAGGTCTGTTTTCCTCTTCTTGAACCAGAGTTGACCTGTGACTGCCTTGACCAGTCGAGCATGATGGATCTGATGTTTTGCCAGTCTGTGCCTACCATTTAAGAGGACTGCAAGCTTCTGCCTTCGTCTCCTGGATCCCTGCTTATACCCTATCAGAGAGACCACATGGAGAGTTCCTGAGACTACATGCTGAGGGAGAAGGGTCCAGCTAAACTCAGCCTCAAGCCAACCTGAGGAAGACCCAGGCATGTGAGTGAAGCCATCTCTTCTTATATTTATTTGGCTGGTGTTTGGAAAGTAAGAATGGAACTTGTTTTTATCCTGTTTACTCTGCAGGCTTCCACATAACTCACACTTTCAGTGCCTTATCCTCAGCGTCTACTATACTGCTTTTAGGACCTCTCTGGTTTTTATTTCTCCAGAGAGTAAACTCTGGTCTCCTGCAAGAGCAGGAGAGAAATAGCTAGCTTCCTCTTTATGAGAGAAGGGAGAGAATCTGGGGGTCAAACCCACATTTAAACTACAGATCTCAACTAAATTTTTCATAGTGCAAAGTACCACCAATTTTGAACACTTCTGAGATTCTCTGGGTTTAACTGACTTGCTTCTTATAATTATTTCCCTTCTAGGTGTTTTGGTTAAGATTTATAGTGTTATTTTGAAAAGCAAATGACAAAACAAATGTATGCTGTTGATACAGAGATTCATATTAAGAATTTGATGAATTGTAGCTATACTCACATTCTTGTCTTCAACTGCATGGTAAAGGGATTTACTGCAGTGTAGAGCGTACATTCTAGAACTATGCTGTCTAGGTCTAAATTCTTGTTCTGCTATTTTATAGTTATGAGACTTTGAGCAAGTTACTTCTCTTCTCTTTGCATCAGTGACCCCATCTGTAAAAATGGGGCCAATTTAACTATCTCATAGGGTTGTTGCGAGGACAATATCTGATGACCCATATAAGTTGCCTAGCCCCTAGAAAAAATTAAATGTTAGCTACTCTTATTAATATTTCTAAAGTCCTCTCCAACTCAATGATTCTCAAATGAAGTATCTCTACAATGACATTTATTTGATCAAAATAAAGCATTGAATGTGATGGCAGGGTTACTGTTTATTCATCTCCTTGACAGCTCATTCATCATCTCTGTGGGCTGTTTGGGTGGCTGACTTTGAGGCTTTAGCTTCTAGGTCTTTGATCTCTCTCTCTCTCTCTCTCT
>NW_006492969.1:0-1312 GCF_000325575.1 Pteropus alecto | reverse complement strand
TTTTTTTTTTTTGACCCAAATGAGCCTTAGGCTCTTTAGAGTTTTGTTACTCTTGGAAATGTTATCTTCTTTATTAGGGGCATCTGTTAAAGGTTTCCTTTTTATATAAAAATGCAATTGATTTTATATAATTATCTGATAACAAGCAAACTTACTGAAGTCTTTCATAACTTCTGTAATTTGTTTGGAGATTCCCATAAGGTTTTTATGTGAGTAATTTATAAACATTATTATGTCTTCTTTTAAAATATTTTTACTTTCATTGTGTTTTGTTTTCTTCTTACACTGATAAGAAGTTGGGGAGAGTAACCTTTTTTATTTAATGAGATTCCTTTACTCTTTATCACTATAACAACTTCTGTAGGGTTATTTTTAATAACAACTTTATTGAGATATAATCCATGTACCATTCAATTCACTCATTTAACGTGTAAAAATTAATGGGTTTTAGTATATTTATACAATCTTGCAACCATCGCTACAATCAATTTTAGAACATTTTCATCACTAATAAAAGAAGTGCCATACCTTCCCAGCCCTATAGATTTGCCTTCCTAGGCATTTTATATAAATGAAATCATGCAATATGATCTGTTTTATGATTGGCTCTTTTTACTTAGAGAAATGTTTTTAAAGCTCATTCATGTTATATCATGTATTGGTACTTCATTCCTTTTTACTGCCTAATGATATTCCACTGTATGATATACCACATCTTATCCATTAATCAGTTGTTGGACATTTGGGTTGTTTCTATTTTGAGCAATTATGAATAGTGCTTCTATGAACATTCACGTAAAAGTTTTTATATGTACATATATGTTTTCATTTCTATTGGATGTATAGCTACAAGTGGGATTGCTGGATCACTATGATTAATGTAGTTTTTTATAGGTTTATTTGCTCTAATTAAATTCATTCCTTTTAGTTGATAATTTGCTAAGTGCCTCATTACAAAGAACTATTAAATTTTAGTTGTTATAGGTTTCAATACTTCATTTCTTTTTGTGACTGAGTAGTATTCCATTGTATGGATATACCACAATTTGTATATTCGATTCAATGAATGAATAAAACACAAGAAATTAAAACAGAGCAAGACAATAATAAACCCTCAAACTATCTAGCTGTTACAAATGTAAATTGTACAAGTAATATAGAGCTATTTTTATTTCTAAACATTCAGTCAGAAAATAGGTATCTTCTGCCCTAAACCGCATAGTCCTGCTGCATCTTCCTTACATCATGGAATACCTGCATATGTGCAGAACGCTTCCCTGGAGTGGAAAGCACAGCTCATCATTTTTCTGAT
>NW_006492968.1:0-1314 GCF_000325575.1 Pteropus alecto | reverse complement strand
ACCCCTGAGATAGAGTACAACTTAACTTTTGATATAAAAAATGACATAAACATAAATAATAAAATCTATAATATGGAGTGAGAATGATTCCTAGCCATCAAAGATAGGCTTACCTTTGATTGAATGCATTAACTTTGCCCTAGATAAAACATTATGCATCTTCTATGTGATTTTTTGTATGTAAATAAATTATTGCTATGACATTACAATGCCAAAAGAGCATACTTCGTTTTATTAATTTGATATGAAAATATTGTAATTCTTAGTATGCTTGTAAAATTGTAGCTTATTTTGCAAGTAAACGAGATTAATTTCTATAAAATCTACAGAAGTGAAAATGTCTACCCATCATCACTTTAAGTTGTATTACATTTTATTCCTATCCCCCCTCAAAAAAAAATTCATTGGTGAATGAAATTAGAATCATAAGATATTCCTAAACACCTATCAAATATGGCAATACAGTTATTCCATAAGGGGGAAAAAGATCTATTTCCACAAGATAAGCAAGTCTTGCTTTTAAATAAGATTTGTATATCACGTTTTTAAAAATTAATAGGTGATTCATCAGATTTTTCATTTCCTTGGTCACGCATCATTGACTTTAAAGATATGCAGGTAAAGTTTACTTTACTCTTTCTTTTGTGCAGTTATAAACCCCACAGTCAGAGGTGGTTTATCAACCAGGGCGATGCTAAAAATGCGATTCAAAACCTGCTTCTGTGAACACGAAGCAAAGCTTTAAACGGAAAAACATAATCTTATCTTGTGCACTATAATTAAAGTATCCTTTTAAAGGGATGGCAAATGACAGTCTCCGGTGACATGCTTTTCCCGTTATTACTGTCCTACAGTGTATGCGGCTCAGCAAGTGCTTCATTTATCAGAAATTTTATGTGTGCGATGACAAGGCAACATCAGCAATGCTCTGTTGACATACTAGACGATCCATGATGACCTACCTGTCTGTGTGGAGCTGGAAACTAAAAAGATCATTTGGATGATGTCTTACCGAGTATTTGATTTCTCATTCTGGAATTTAATTCCAAGATTCGAGTCTGCAGTGATGCATTTTGGTACAAGAAAACACTTTTAGATACCGCACATTGAAAATTCCGTTGGTTCTGTTTTGCCCAGTCATCTATAATTCTCTTCTCAGACTACACACGACTATGGCTGGTTTCTGTTTAGATTTTAATAAAATCTTCGGTGACACTCATTCTGCAGCAAAGACCACTATGATTTACAAAAGAAAGGGATGCTTAAGTAAAAAATATGGAAGAGTCAAGACATTAAATTAAAGACAGATTTTTT
>NW_006492967.1:0-1313 GCF_000325575.1 Pteropus alecto | reverse complement strand
TAGTCTAAAATTTTTTGAATTATTAATGTTTTACTGGGTGCTGAGCTAAACATAAAAGAAAGAAAACTACTTAAAAAATTCATTATCAAGAGAAAATATTATTTTTATAAATATGCATCATTTATTACGTGTAAATATTCATAATAAATAATAATTCATCTTATCTTTAAACCTAAAAATATCAGAAAGTAGTGGCATAGAGGATTAAGAGTTATTTGCAGTATTATTTGTGGATCAGAGTAATTTTTGGAAAATCGTGTTCCTTTTCTGACCTAGTGCTTCCTTCATTACAAATCGTAGCTCAATCCATAGTCTCCATTCATGTGTAACTTTTCATCTGAAAGTCTGATTTACCAACTTCATTGTCTCCAGGCTCTGCCAAAAAACTTGAAGAGAGAATGAATCACATATTTATAGTTTGTTTCCTATTTAGCAGCAGAAATTTCTAAATAATCTTTTGTTGGGCTGTATTAGTACCAAATTTCATCTCATGTAACTTCATACACTCTATATTTATGATATAATTATTCAGCACAGAATGTGAGCAAATCGCTGATGGAAAATACAGAGATTAACTTATCATAAAAGAAGGAAAAACATTCTATTTAAAACAAGGAGGTGAATGCAACCCCTCTACTTTCTAGGGATGGAAGCAATCATTTCATGAAAGTAAACTCTATTAATGCTGACAGCGGAAATGGACTGAGAGACTCAGGGTGAAGCAGAGAAGCAGTAATCTCTTCATTTCGCATAGTAAAATATCAAGTTAATAAAGAAGCAAGCAGGAACCTGGAGGATCATTCTCAGGAGAAAGCGGTCAACAACAGAGAAGACACCAATAAACACCGATATTTGGAGATTCCTCTAAATTTGTTAGGGTATCAGCTTAGCTGCTGAAAGAAAAAGCAAAAGTTTACATCTCTCTTTTGCATCTGTTCAGAGGCAGAAGTGTATTCGAGTTGGTCAGCATCGCTGTCCAACGAGGTAATCCAGGGTTCAGATCCCTTCCTTTTTGTTGCTCCAACATCCCCTTGGATATTGTCTGCATCAGCATGGTAGAATCTGGCTCACGAGTACACTGTCAGCATTTCAGTCCTCACAGTCGAAAGAGGAAGTAGAGGGTAAGCAGCTTCCTTTTCAGGAAGTTGCACCTATTTGGAGACTGTTCCAAGGCAGGCTCTAGCTGAGGAACCATGTGTCCTGCTAATATTTAAAGAACTGAGAGCAGTTCTATTACTTAAAGCAGGTAGGGGACAAGGGATACTGGGAGACAAGTAACATTGTCTGATACTACTTCAAATAAGAAAAAAAAA
>NW_006492966.1:0-1314 GCF_000325575.1 Pteropus alecto | reverse complement strand
GGGTGAAGGACTCAGAGAAGAGATATTTCTTCCCCATCAGCCCCTGCAAAGCCCACGTTCTGGGCTCACTGACCGGAACTTGGTCACGTGCTTGTCCCTGAGCCAGCCACCGTGGGCGAGGGCACAGACCTCGCTGACGGGTTTAGACCGAGTCTCCTACCATCCATGAAGATGGGCGGTGTCCACACCACACTGACCTCGGGGACCCTCGGGAGAATCAGGTGTGCTCGGTGGGCGAGCCGAACAGATAACTTGTAGGAGAAAAGGCCCATCGCTTCTCCCAGGAGAGAAAGGCGCGGTGAGCCCTCGGGCCTTGACAGGTCACTTTCACTGGGATTCACTAAAAAAACGAAACTTAGAGCAGCTTAGGCGGAGCCGCTCTCACGACCTGCCAGCCGGCTCGGAGGTCCCTCCAGAAGGCAGCCCCTTACCCCCACCGCCGTCACCCGGTGGGCCGGCGACGAGAGCCCACCAGGAAGAGTCCCCCGCGTCCTGCCTTGGCCAGGACGGCGGCTGGTCCGCGAGGAGAGTTCACGGACACAGCGACTGTGCCGAGTGAGCCCAGGAAGAGGCCCCAACGGGGCCCAGACCACGGGGCTTCTTCTCGGACCCTGCCCGGCCACCTCCGAGCACGCGGCCAAACCACGGTCCCCTGAAGCATGGCGCCCAGCCGGCTAGTGGCCGGGTACATCGGGAGAGGGACAGACAAGTTCTCGGCCGGGAAGCGGGCAGCGGGCGTATCAGCCTGTGGCCAAAGCGCTGGCTGCGAGGCGCCCCATCTGAACGCGCTTAATTGATGAATTTTCATCCACTGGCATTCGGATGAATAGGGTTTTATGGGAACACATCAAATGTTCAAGGGAGATGGGGAGACACACGGTGTCATTTGGCACAGAACCTGCCAGACAGTCAGTAAATAACAAGAGGCAGGTGTTGATCTGGTTCCAGGCGACCTCACGCGTTGCTGCGTTGGGCGGGTGGCTTGGCATGTCTCGGGGGAGACGTCTGTCTCCCCGCCAGCTTGTGACCCCCCGTAAGAAAACGAGTCACGTGGTGTTCCCTCTCAGAATAATTCGGTGCCCAACACAGAGCGTGGGGGCAGCAGGTGCTCGGCGGATGTCTGCGGAAGGCAGAAGTGAAGAGGGGGAGGAAGGAGAGAGAAGGGAAGGAAGAAATGGAGGGAGGGGACAAGGACGGACCGGGGAGGAGGGAAGGACACCCGCAGGTCCCAGAGCTGTGGTCAGTGTCCCCTCTGCCGAGATTGCCCCCACCCCACCCCCCCGCCCCAGGGCCCTCACAGGGCCCTGAAGTCTC
>NW_006492965.1:0-1303 GCF_000325575.1 Pteropus alecto | reverse complement strand
CTAAGTCTAAAGACCACTCTCAGGGGGTTCGTCCTTCAAAATCTACGGTTACATTCTCTCCTTCCTTTCTTTTCTTCCTCTTCTTCCTGATAATGGCCTCGACTCTTTCAAAATTCAAAATTACAGTAGAAATCTGTTTAAAATGTTTATTTTTTCAAAATATTTTTTTTTTCACCCAGTCGAGTCTCAAAGTGCAGTGATATAAGGACCCATCAGGAGGTAATGTAAAGTGCCTGAATGCAAAGTTCTTTGCATCAGTGCTCTCCAAACTTCTTGGGCATTAGTGTCCCCTGGGGAGCTATTAAAACCTAGGGTGTCTGGGCCCACCCATGGAGGTGGTTTGAGGTGGGGTCGCCTATCATTTTTTAAGCACCCCAGGGGATGTGATATGCAACGAGGGTTGGGGATCACGTCTGGGGGAGATGGCAACAGGGTGTGTGAATCATGGCTCCAGCACTTACTAGTAAAGGGTTCCAGAGCATATATAAAACTGGGATCATGTGGTTTTGTAACATCTCTCTTTCTCTCTCTTTGGGTTCTTTGAAAAATGTTATAAAAAGACTATCTCCAAAAAATGAGAAAGGTCCCTGGGCATGGGCACTGTCATGGAAGTGGTGTCGGAGAGGCCTTATGTCGACTCTGTGCCTGCTTATCTGCCACCTGCGCCCAGTGCTCATCACGCCCATCGTCTACTAACTGCAGCGCTGCCTCCCCGCTTGGAGCGTCCCTCCTTCTAATTCTCCTGGCACCCAGGCTCCAGCCAAACTCAGCCACATGCACTCTCTCCTCTGGGCCTTTTCCCGGACATTCCTTTCAATTGGATCGATCTATAACTCTCCTTAACCACACCCCTATCATTCCATTGCTGTCTATTGAAATTTTATGTATCCTTCGTGGCCCTTCTTCCATGAGGCAATCTTAATTCTCTTGCCAACAGACACAATCCTTCTTGTCTTCGAGATCACACTGCATGTTGCTTTGCACTCTCTCTCTCTGCTTATCTGTATTTACTTTATGGTCCCGAATATTTTTATCTGATTTGTCTAATAAGCTGAGTGAAGGTTGGAACTATCTCATTATATATCTTTGGATCCTCTATTGTGTCTACCTAGCCCAGAATTCTGCAGAGAGTGCGCTTAAGACATATTTATTCAATAGAAATTCATAAAATACAAAAGGTGTTGATTGAAGTATAAAACCAGTTGAGATGGGAAACTGCAATTTAGACAGGTGTGTTTGTTAAAGTGGCAGTTTTAGGAGACGCTTTCCAGCTCCTTGACAGACAGACTCAGACAGGACACAG